>NW_005187436.1:1132464-1143397 GCF_000239375.1 Pundamilia nyererei | reverse complement strand
GTATAGTAGACATAAAATTAATATAGAGCCCACTAATAAGAAGCTTTAGTCAAAGTAGATCAAGAGAGATGGAATAAACTAGTTTTCCTTTGCAGTACATTCCCCTGCTTTAGTAACGGCCCAGCAAACTATTGACTAATTCATTGTACTGCAGTGCCTCCTGCAGGCAATAGCATGCAAATACACTGTTCTCTACTGGTGCCTGTAACAGCTGAATGCAAAAAATATGGTTTCTACTATATATAATTTGTAGCTGTTCTAACAATAATATTGTTGTATTAACTTGACAAACTTAGAGATTCTTCATTGCAATACATGGAAGATTTTCATTGTAGTAAATACAAATTTCCAAATCATATACAATATATAAAATAAAATCTATGTAGAAGTTAATGCATAGGCAGAAAATTACTTAATATTACACGTGATCACACATGATTGGATTCAATGGGCAGTTATTTGGGGTTTTTTCCAGTGCAGTAGTCCTACTTTTTCATTGGAAATTAATGATTTTAAAATACACAAACTGGAAATGAAACATTTCTTATATAAATTCTGGGTTTTTTCAAGTTTTTAGAAGCAATGTGCTGCCTGTTCAGCTTGCATCTAATTGACAATGGCAGTGGGCCCAGTGAACCAAATAAATATAGTACACCGATATAAGAGACGATGAAAAAAAAGTCTTTGCATAATTCAAAGATAAATAGACAGTGAGATCAGACTGAGCATACACTGAGGTGTTTAATAAAGTTGACAGTTTCTACTGTTTGGGACTTCACAGGAGAACAAATTCTATGAAAGAGTTTTTTACTTCATTTTATACAGAATAAGAGAGATAACCTAAATTACACATTAAAAGCCAATATTTTGTACTTTTGTGAAGAATACAAATTTTGTACAACATCTAGCATAGTATCTTAATTGTTTAATAAAAAGTTCACTTGAATATTTATGCTGAAAATAAAGGAACACATTCAAGGGAAATAAAATGTAGATTAACTTCAAATCTATTTTGATTCTGAAACAAATAATGTCATTATTGGCAACAAAGTCCAGCTTGTGCCGCCAAACGGTCTGAGCATTCAAACCGAAAACAGCTTCTTTAGTTAAGTGAACTATCAACTACAAACACTTACCAAACACGTAGTTCTGTTTATAAAAGCAGTGAAGCAAAGCAGTGTACTCTTGCACAGCAAAGTGAAGAAAGTCCTCGACAGAGGTTCATTGATTACCCTTTCCTTTCACATTCATCAGTTGTGCACAACTTGGACAGAGACCAAAAGAGCAAAGTGTATCGCAGTGCATTCGCCGTGCGTTTTCTTGCGTGTGTCCTATCTGAGATGAGGCAGGTCTGGTCATGTTTGCTTGAAATCTGCATTGTCTTTGTTTTACTGAGGGAAAGTAAAAGCGGTGTCATTTCTCTTTGGGATAAGGCATTTTCCTAACTGTGCATATAGATAGAGCAACTACAAAATTCCCTGATATGTTATCGAGTGCTAAAATATGTGCTCAACTTCGAGGTGATGCTGCCCAGACAGGCAGATGGTTTTCGTTGTAGTCTTTTATTATTGCTATTCTCACCAGCTGTGTTAAAACTACATTACATTATGGATTACTATACACCATGTGAGTATGTGGAAATTGACATAGGGTATCCAAATAAATAATTTAATGAAATGTATTAGACCTAACTTGTACTCCAGCAACTTCCTTCTGTGGCACTTTAGGAGGCTAACAGTCTTTAATGCTCGTCTTCCTAATGCACCGCAGACTAAACGTGACCTGTAATGACATCATATTCTGTATGTTTAATGTGAATCGGGGTTAACTGCATAGATCATTACAGACGTGAGCAACCATGGAGCTGTTGATGGGGGCAGCATAGGTCAGAAACCTCAGAAACGCACACAAGAAAAGCCATGGCGAAGACACAGCAACACTCGTCTTGTACAGCAAACTTCTCATACAAATGTGTGCCTTTCAGCAGTGAGATTGAAGTCAGTCAGTGTGTTTTATTATGATTTGGCTGCTGAATGATTCCTTTCCAGTGAGGATGAAGAAGAAAACAAGTCACAGCCCCTCCCCCTGCACACCATCTCCTGTCTTTACATGACCTCAACAGCTTCAGATTTGCACTGTTCCTCAGGCTGCACTACTCTAACGGGAAATGGAGATAAGATGAAGTTTGCGTAGCCAATTCATGACACACATGGGTGTTTTTTGCACGCAATTGTGACGGACAGTTCAAGCAGACTTACATATTTACAACTACACGTGGGAACAGGCATGACTGGTTTTGTACGAAGGTCAGCAGCCACTTCTGCCATGTCCATGTGTCTTCCTTTAATTGCATGAACCAATAGCACAATAGCGGAAATGGCTTGAGAGATGACGTGTCTTTCAATTGAGCTACACGCATTAACAATAGATTATTCCTCAGTGAGGGGCTTGGACCTTGGATTTGAATGGTGGCAGTGTATTCAGCAGCTGCTAACACAGGCCAGCACAATAGGTGAGAAGAAACCCTATTTCCCCTAGCCTTGTGATTATCCTTAAGAAATATGAAAATAGTGGAACTTCAACCTCACAGCATTGTTATTACAATGTCATCAGGACAAACAATCACCACTAAACCACTAAAAAGAGAGACAAAACAAATTAGCCATCTGGAACTAAACACATGGGAGTTTTATGTTGGCGATTCATTTTCAAAGAGACTAACATAATAGTAAATATTGACCAGTGAATGATCTACTTTTTTTTTCTTTTTCTTTAAGGGTGTACTCTTGTAAACTTGGCTGTAAACCACAAAAATATACTTTCCTTGAAAACGGTGATCATACAGTACATTCAGCATGTACTCACACCCTGGTAATATATATTAAAGTCGCTATTTACACAACAAAAGACGACGTTTGGCTCAAATGATCAATTACACAAACAGAACAGCAAATGTTCATGGCTTTCGATATCGATTCAAGATCTGGTTTACATGACTTTAAACTATATTAAAAGCACAATAACAAATAAGAACTGTGACGAAAGAAACGGTGCGTTTGAGTGAGTTGTTAGGAGAAATCAATGCAACTGTACAAAACAACACAAAAGAACAGCTTTGGCTTATATTACTGATGAACTGTTACACAAACGTGAACATGCTGACTTTCTCACCAGCTCAACTGGGCATTATCTTAATTGCACATTTACATACCCTAATCTTTTAAATTATAAAATGAATAGTTATTGTCATTATTGCAATAGATTCTGCTCCTATCTCATTTTTACCCCCGACATTTATGTTTCATGTATTCGCTAAAGTAGTCTCAACTGTTGCAACGATTTACTGTAGGATCAAAATACCTGTGTAACTTCGATAAAAAGGACCAGTGTGCTGGATGTTTGAGTATCCAACGGCAGGCGTATATTACAGCATTCACAAACATGTTTGAATTGGTGTGTAGTCAACTGTAATTGAATTTGTTTTTTACGTTTTGAAGGGGGGGATGTGTGGCTTATAATTAGAGCAGTATTTTCTTCCACGGAGTCGGTCATGTGGGACAAACGTGGACAAACCTTTCACGTTTCTACATTGGCGGCCTCGGAAGGGGAAAAGTGAGGGATCAATTTGCAACGCACACCATCGCAGCTAAATTCTACCAAATCCCCCACACTGGTCCTTTAAACTGATGCGCGCCTGATCCACTCAGTCAATAAATTAGGAGAGGCCACTTAATATAAAGGTCTTGTGTGATTACAGCATGATTTTAAAGACAGTTCTTGCAGTGAAATATCATATGCACGGGTCCTCAGCCTGAAAGCAACACAATTTTCTCTGACTGTTTGCAACTTGCAAGCACAACAGCAAAAACAGCAACTACATGTAAGTGTCTGACTAGACCAGTGACTAAAGTAATCTACCGCCTATTGTTTAACGATTTTCTTTGAACATCTTTCTTCTGCAGCGTCTCCTGAATTGCACCAAGTACCTGATACCACCTGTTTGTGCATATAATTCAGTCCACCTAGCTGAGTTTTTAATCTTATTTTATCAGTCTGAGAATTAACTTTAGATATGTCCTGACACGTCTTATTACATTACATCTCAGTCATACAAACTGAAGTGGAGTTGAATAATAGCATGACAATGATAGCTGTAAGGACCCTTGCTCTCTCTCTCTTTCTCTCTCTTTCCCTCACTCTCTCTTTTTCCCTCTTTCTCTCTCTTTTATCTCCATGTCTAACCCCTCCCTCTCTCTCTGACCGGCTGGTGACTGGAGGCTTGATCAGAGCTCTTTATGTCACCCATGTGTCCATGCGCAAGCGCTTGACCGATGGGCTCTCCCTGTCCTCCGAGCCAGCAGGGGGTCTGCCCAGCCCCAGCGGGGAGTGGAAGTCTGGCCGGTGGTCCTCGCGATCACTGCCATCATATGAGCTACAAGACGAGCTGAGGCTGTCGGCAGGTGAACGTCCCAGAACTTCCTGTCGGCTGGACCCTTGCTGCGGCTGCTGTGAGGGGAACCCAGACGGGGTGACGCGCTCCCGTGGCGGTGAGATAGGCTCAGACTTGATGTTTATGCTCTGGCTGGTGCTGATAGATAGGTTGGAACCCTGAGGTAGGTGACCTCCGCCACTGCAGCAAAGATAAGCGAGACATTTTGTTCTTGGTCAAAAACAACGAGCGAACAAATATGAACTGAAATAATGTGAAAAGCCAGGACTGTAGATGTGTGATTCAGTATGATATCACAGAGCACAGTGGGTGTTGCTTTTATGTGAGGGCGTCTGGAGAGTGTGCTTTTGTTTGTAAGTGTGTTACTCACACCAAAGAATTAAGAGCTGCTTGGCCCAGTTGATGCTGTTGCCATGCCGACATGGAGCCCAGCGAGAGCCCAGGAGAGCTGAAGCCCTGTAGGGAAGAGATCTCTGCACTGCTCAGGGAGTACTCTGTTAAAAAAAAAAAAAAAAAGCAACCACGCACACTGAGAACTCACTCGCATTTCAGTTACAACACTGTGTGCCACTGAGAAAAGAGCAGGAACCAACAGCGTGTTGTGCAAATAATCTCGGCCAAAAAGGTTGTTGTCAGTCTGGGAGGGGGGTGAGCGAGTCCAGACTCACCAGCAGGATTGTAGGAGGTGGTCATGCCTGAGTAGACCAGGCCCTGTGGGGGTAAGCTGGGGGTGGTGACAGACACGACTGGAGTAGCCAGCGGCTGGGTGGACTGGGAACTGCTTATCCTCTGAGTGTTCTGCAAAAAACACAAACAACAAAGAAAATACTTTAGCTCAAAACATGGCACTATAAAAATATCACACTTGGATGCTAAACAGTGCCAATAGTATCATTTAAAACACTTCATTTAGCGTCGTGTTACTCGACTTAGAGGCTGCGTGCCAAATCAGCCATATAATGCCAGGGGCAGGCTGCACTGAATACGACTTATTGATGAGTTTTCACCTCTGCCTAATGTTTTCAAAATGTAACTAAAGCATTTTCAGTTTAATTAAGCTGTAGTTACTGAGTAAAGCAAAATCCTTTCTTTGTTTGTCTTTTGATCCTTTTATTATTTTACCTGATAAATACTGCAGATGATTCAGTCATTTCGCTAAAGTAGCTCTTGGGCAAAGTTAAAAGTCCCTAATGTAAAGGCTACAAATGATCCAGTTTTTTTAATGACTATTTTTTTTCAAAGTGTTCCATATTCTGTACTAAAGGTCGTGTCAAGAATGTGCATGTAATAATAAAAGCTGCCACAAGGTGGCAGTGTAACTTCATTGCTGTAAATGTTCCGCTCTTTCTGATTTTTTATTGACTGTGTGCATTAAAAAGTTTATGAAAGTAGATTAAAAAATGAGGACACCTAACAATAAACTGATATATTTAGTCTGATTACCTACAGATTCGTTTATATTTAATATATACAGAAAAACGTTGAGAGAGCTTTGCAATAAATTTAGGTAGAATTCCGCTATTCAAAGTAGAAAGCTGACCGACGTCAGTACAGAATTGCTGATGTGCAATTAAAAGCACGACAAATACATTTTGTTAGTGTTATTAAAGAGTTAAGAACACTCGTTTTGGGAAAGCTCCACTCCACAAGAGTCCACCGCAAAAACAATCAGAGTGAGCCATTAAAGTGAGTCTGGAGATCAGTTTCACACCCGAATATTATGTATATGTATATATATGCGTATATGACACATATCAGCACCCAGAGTGACACACAGCAGAGCCCCAGTGGTTTTTAGTGCAGTGACTGGCATGCAGTCCGCAACAAAAATGCAGCTTGTTGTGGTCATGCAGTAAACTCTTCAGTGAGTTGCAGATCCACTAATGAAACACAGCAAAAGTTTAGAACAATACTATAAAATTCCCCCGTGTTTAATGTAACAAACATATGTGCAGCTGCCAGCAGTCGTGTTTGAAGCGCCATTGCATCATGATCTACAGTCGATGGCTTCCTCGCATTGTTCCAACACTCTCCAGCCAGATGACTTCACCGAGTATCTCGTAAGGTGATATCATTTAAGATGATGTAATCCTCTCTGTCTTAAAAAATATAAATGATTTATAATTTACTCATCACTCTTTGAGTTGTAAAACATGAAACTATGCGTAAAAGAATTTTAAAAAGTAATCACTGATCTGCTTTCTCCCCCTCTTCCTTTCTCTCGCTCTCTTTCTCTGTCACACACACACTTTCACACATAAACTCTGGTGGTATATGACTAACATTGACGTGTTGGGAATAGAGGAGCCAATTTAACAGGCCGAGGCAATTTTCACAGGCCAAACCCAAAGCATGCAGTGTTAATGTTTTTGTCGTTGTTGTTTTTGTTTTTCCATGTCTTGTTTCTTATCACTGGGAGATCTGAGAGCCAGTCTCCAGTGTGCGCGGTGCCTTCAGTCTAGCATCAGTGATCACCGGAAGCACGTTCACATTGCAGCCATTTGCCCAGGCATTTCTCAAAACTCACCAAATCCATTTCCTCCTCCTCAGACTGCCCTCAACAGAAGAAAAGAAGAGAGTTACAGAAAAGCAGCAGAGCGGCTGTGAGTCGCTCGGGGTGGGGGGAGGTGACAAGTGCAGGAATTTACAGTAAAGGGGACAATAATAAATATAAAAACTTCTGGTGACCAATCACTGGTAAATCCCGCTCTCTTTGAACAAAGCAGCTAAATTTGCTTTTTTTAAATGTAATGCAAATACATGCTGTCACCAAACCGTAGCACGTGTGGGTATGAAGCGCTGGTGCTCCGGTTTGTTGGGCTATAAAATTCCAGTCTTGTAAATAAAGAAGATGGAGCAGTCGGACGTCAGTGAAGCTTACACAAATGAGAGCTGACATTTGTGAGTGGCACTGAGATCAAATCATAATCACCAGAAATTACGAATGAAGCTTCTCCGCTGGTACCAATAATGGCTGCTTAGTACTGTGCACTTAAAAATCCCCCCTGTGCTGGGAGGAAGAACAAGAAGCCCATTTTCCATCTTTTCTGTGCTGTGGGACATACTGTGTCCACGCCGGGGCTCTTAATACCCACACTCAATCAATAGCGGTAGGAAGACACGACAAGGGCGACAAGATATTATCTGGCTCACACCCTGGGCCCCTGATTAAGTCTTCATCTACACTCTGTCACACTGAGATGTGATTAATTTAATACCATTATGGCCTAATGACAGGCTGTCTGCAGACCTGCCACAGCCCACGCCCTCAACAGCCTCTACCAGTCGAAAATACTTCGTAGGCTCAGACAGAACAGGACCTCCCACCCTGCACCTCTTGCAACACAACCTGTCCTACTCCTACGTATTCCACAAGCAGACACAGTATCACACAGTTGTTTAAACACTGCTCCAGGCCAGCTGAGGCTCAGCAAAGGAGGAGCAGCCACAGTAACCAGAGGTTTATTTACAAAACACATCGGTTTTCTGGAAAGGCTCCTGTTACTGACACCACAAACAACACACAGAGGTGAATCAGGGTATTTGCTTGCCACTGTCTTTAAATCCCGCCCCAACCCCCCTTTTACAGTTTTCTGAATGTCGATTCGTGACTCGGAGGGTCTGCTTAAACCTCATGTGTTTGCTACGATCAGGGCACCCTGAAGCTTTCTTCTTATTATTGTTTTTTTAGGCCTCAGAATGAATGTGAATAATGGAGGGAGGGTGCAGATCCATGGTTCGGTCCACACTGAAATAGAGGTGAATACATCTCAGACACTTACGCTACCACACTGAGCCCCACTTCTCAGATAAATAAAAGTCCTGAGTTCAAGTGTTCAAGTGAGGCGGAAACCTCAGCTGAACACCACGCTACGTTTTGTGATAACATCGAAAACATGTTTGGGCAAAATCCAGGCAAAGTGTTCTGCTACGAAGGGCTTGATAAAGACACCAAACAAAGCTCTGCTCTGCCCTGCAGCAGAGATATTTAAAGGTGCTTCAGCTAGTGATACTCGTGTGCAGTGGTGTGCTCTCTACTCACCAGCGGGGGCATCATCCCTTTGCTTGATGGAGGGATAACAACCCTCAGGTCTGGCTTGCGGCTTCCCATTCCCATGTTCCCTCCAGGGGGTGGCGGAGACTTGGTGGGCATGACTTTACCCAGGCCATTGCCACTGGCTGTGCTGAGGAGGCCTGGAGAGCCCCTGGGGTTAACAAAACCATTTCCTGCAGATGTGCACAGCAACAGAAACACATCATCAAACCATGCACTGTGACTGACAACACTCCCAGTCATCAACCAAACCTCTCGCGCTGTGTTGTTTTCCAGCTTGCTGCAGCATGCAGCGTTAAGTGTTTCCAACCCTCTGGGAAGTTTTAATAGACTGGGATAATTATCCTGCACATTTACAAAAATAAAATGTCCATTTCAAAATTGATGAGCCCTTTATTTTTACTGTGAATGATTACATCAAAGCCAATTCTTTGCATCTTGGGACGAGGAGCAGTTCACTGGCAAATGTACTGTGACTGCTTAAAAGAAATAGCTGAGGCCATTACAATTGAATAAGAACAATAAAATGTTGTTCTTTGTTGTTTTTCACTGTGCACACAAACAGCAGCATGTGCTAGACTATCCCCACACCATTCACACCTAGGCATTCATGATCATTAGTCATTTCCTTTTCTTGAGAACAATTCAACTAATTTTAGGAAGTTATTTTCTTGAGTTCCAACAACTTATTTTAGGAACTCCCTCTCGTTTTTCTCATTGGACAACCACCCTTGAAAAACATCGCTATATCCACTGGGTGTGGACCGATCGAAAATAAAAGAAGTAATCGTATTGAACCGATATTAAATATAAATCTTATAAGAAGGTGTTAAAGCTACAATAAATGCCACAATACAGAGAACGGCTTATAGTTATTATTATTATTATTAGGACTTTTTTTTAAAAGAAATATGTTTTTGGTAGTTTCTCAATTAAAATAAATCTTTCCGAAACAAAACTGAAAATTTCTAAATCACCATAAAGTGTCTGCATCCATTAAGCATTTTCTTTTTAAAACACGTTTCACATAAAGATGTGTTCTTCCCATTTCTATCATGCTACAGTACCTTATTTTGAACCACAAGACACTGTATGACTCATCTGCACAAGATCTGCAGTGAGATTCTGCAGATTTCACACAAAAGAGCTCTGATAAAAAAAAACGGACTGCTGAATTCTTATGAAAACAATAACCAAACAAAAGTAAGATTTCAGGTGCACTTGAAGCTTAGCCTCACTTTATTTGACGTAAGTCTGGAAAGAAAAACTATACTTTAAGAAAACCACACTCGGAAATCCTGAAAACAAAGGGAAGAAGGAATTAATGATATCTAGCACTGCATCAACAGATCAGTAACACTTCAACAAGTTGCTGATTTCTCTATTGTGTTCAGTTTATCCCAGTGAAACACAAAGTGTGTGCGCAACAAGTAGACTCTTACATAGGAACATAATGGAACAATAGCCCGTCTGACTACAGATAAGGCCAGCAACAATTCAAGGTCAAATAAACAGTTATGAAGTGCACAATAGTATCTCACCGCTGAATCAACAGTATATGCAAGCAGCTACTGCCATCAGCCTTCACTTTGATCATATAAGACTACGCTGCTGCAAGACAACAATGTTTACAGAATTAGCAGATTAAATGTCCAAAGCCCCAAAAATAGCGAGCCTGATTAAAAGCATGGAAGAAGTCATTCAGTGGGAATGAGGAGCAATGAGTGCAAATAGAATTTCATGTAAAGAAATGGATTTCAATTTGGCAATTTGGCAAATAAAGACCTCGCTGATAGCAATCAGTGAGCTCGAATATTTTACTTTGACAGAAGTCTGCCTTGAAACGCTGAGGAAAAACAACACGATGGAGATGACTAAAGGCCTTTTTCACATCAGAGATTTGTCTTGCAGCATTGGAGGCTAACCTTCGCAGCCAAAACTGTCTGACGTAACATTGTTTTCTAATAATGCTTTGCAGTAAAATATCAAAATGTAATCCTTGCTTTGGTTTAGTTTGTTTTTATTCCCTAATCATATCAAAAATCCGACTCAAAACGTATATCAAGTAATAATGTAATGCATCATCTGGTGACACACATATATATAGCCAAAAGAAGACATAAATGATTTTTCTTGGTTTAACATCAAATTTAACTTGCATATGTTTTTCTCAATTGCGTGCATAATGTATTGTTTTATTATGTAGCTCATTGATCTTCAGCTCAAATAGGCTGTTTAAATAAAGGATTCATTCATTCATAACTGATGTTTTAAAATGTGTCCACATTACAATAATGATTGTGGGTTAAATTTCCATGTATGCTTTATGTTTTCATGCACTTGCATATATATTTATACATTTATCTATATATATTTCATTATGTCTTTCTCATGATAATCTGCTTACTTTTATTAATCTGGTTTAACTG
>NW_005187436.1:1025519-1131000 GCF_000239375.1 Pundamilia nyererei | reverse complement strand
TCGCTCCATATATCGGTTGTTAACCTTAACGTGGGAATGCTTTACAAACATTCAGAGACAAACTTACAGACTTGCTGGTTTGGTAGGGAGGCTACAAATACACACAGCCGCTCTATCACGTGAGCACACTGCTCTGACGTGCTACGGTTATGAGCTGAGTTACGCCGTGTCGCAAGTTTTGTGAGGTGCTTTTTTGATATTTAATGGATCGGATTACATTTTTTATTTCTCTCCGATATCCGATCCAGTAATTTACGTCAGTATCAGACCGATACCGATAGGCTACGTAATATCGAATCGGTCCATCTCTACTTTAAAGTCGTTAAAAATGTAGACATCCACTGATAAGTCATCTTGCTTACTCATAGGCTGATGTAGTGTATATGTGTATTGCATTCCTCATCCTCGACTTGATAAACAAGCTGAAAACAAACGAGTTGCCCTCTTTAATCACATATTGAAAATTCCCTCACCATAAACACCCTGGCAGAGCATTTGAAAAAATGTTACAATCGAGGAGGCAAAAAATGAAGAACACTTTCTCTATTTTCCAAATGTGAATATTCTCAGAAACGTAAAAGAAAAACTCACAGCGTTCCTGTTGTAATATTTCTAATTCTACATGACTTAAATTGTAATATTGTCACACTGTATCTATTAACATTTCAGTTATGTCCTTTCGCCACCTCATTTAAAATACATTTGTGTCACACTATTGGCGATTTCATTACCGGTCGGAGACACAAAGACCAACGGTCTTGTGTTTACTGGCTCATTTAGACACGGAATAACCCACCTGACTTGCTTATGTGTGCAATGTGAGTTTGATTATGACTTCATACGTCTGACGATGAGTGAAGGAAATAATTCTTTGAAAATAAGTGAGGATGAAAACACGTCTGAACAAATACACGGCAAAGTTCAATGGGATCCAAGGTAACAGACACAAGTTAAGACCAAGCCTTCAGCATAGGGCATGTCACCGGGCCTTTCTGCTCTCATTCTATATTCAGACTTCTCTTAACAGATTGGTTGTGCTGGTAAATCCTCTCTGACTGAAACCTGTGCACGCTGAAAGCTGTTTGGTTTCTGTTCATTGTTCTGAATTATTAAAATGGTCTGGTAAGGGGTATTACATAAACCCCTGTGTTTACAAGTGAAACATTCGGTTTTCATTTTAAGTTTGGGGAAAGAAAACACTGTGACTTATTGTGTCCAACATCCCACACGCGCCAGGCTCAAGCAAAAAAAAAAAGGGGAGGGGGGAGTCTTGATGAATGAGAAGAAATGATAGAAGTGAATCAAGGGGCTCCAAATGCAGTTTTCCAATAATAGCTAGATGCCATGTAGCCTGCGGTCCTTTTGTTGTATCTCAGCAAACTAATTTGAGACAGGATGTCCCAAGTGTAACTGCTAAGAATGAAGTCAGATGGAATAACTGTTCACGCCCCATAAAAATTTTAGACTGAAGAAAAACTGAAACACGCATTTGACGTTGGAAAGTATCCCTCATTATTCAGCAACTGCGGACATCCAAGCAGCCTAAGATTAATAAAGTAAAACTACAACAAAGAAAAACAACTTTCAGAAAACAAACTCTGGCACCACTGAGCCTGTTACTTAATGACATCTGGTGGGCATCCAAACAAACTTTGAAAATGTGTTTCAAGAGCTTGCAATCATTCAGTATTAATGAAGGCATGTATACAGCTCGCAACCATACTGCATACCAGAGAGCACTCTCCTGAATCCTTCGTTTTCACCACAACTTTCTCACCAGTCAAGGACCAGAGCTTGTAATTAGGTGTTATTGTATGAGCTGTTGTAAGAAGCGATGCACTGTCATTCAGTGAAGTACACACACTACTCAATCACATAAAATGAGGCTTAAAGAGAAGCAGTTTGGTTTGTGGAGGTGTATTAGCTTTCAAGCCATTATCTGAATGAGAAACTAGACAAGAACAACAGATGGCTTATTTTAGAGAGAACAACTGACATTTATCTGCCAGAAAATGTTGCCAGTGATGTTCGCTGTGGTATCGTGCATGCATATACAGTACGTGCGCCTGTAAAATGGAGAAATTTTACACAAAAAGCTAATAAATAAAGCGGCTATCACACTCCAATAGTTGAATGGGATAAAAAAAATTTGCCTTTTGCTTAACTTAGAAAAAAAAGTTTGAAAGTACTTAAAACTATTAAATGGGGAGAAGATATCACACAACACATCTTCCATCTGGCTGCTTTGAAATGCCTCTACTGTGGTCACTGCGGCTACTTGGGAAAATCATAAGCATTTCAGGAATGGTCATCTGACATCAGGGCTAGAGAAGTTAGTCCTCCTCGTAGCCTATGCTCTGCTACACACTTGTTGCAAACAACAGCTGCAACATGCCCATACAGTGCCAAATGCTGACGCCCCTTGGCAGAGGCTCCTGACTTTACCCTGACCTGGTGCCACACCCAAACTTAAAACCAACCGAGCACTTTCTTTTTGGTGGTCTTTAAACTCTGTGACTAAGGCCGAGCCTAAAATCTCTTAAAGCTTATATCCTAGTGTTCTTCAAATTGTTATTACCTTTGATGTCATGCCGTTTGCCAGTTTGCTAAACAAAATAAGGAAAGAGTTAAAACTCCATCTGCCTCCACGTGTCACACGACACTTTTCACTCATGACAGGCTGTCCGGTCATTGTGTACTGAGGACTTAGTGGAATGACATGGCCTGAATACCTACAGGGTTATGCTGGTCTAGGCATCTTACAGACCCTCTCCAGCCTTATAAGGGCTGCCAGGGCAGTCAGGGGGGAACAGATGCACCTGTCAATAGACGGGACGGAAACAGGAGAAGAGGGAACTGTGTAGAGGCGACCAGTTTAAAGGAAACACTGGGTTTATTTACCTGCCCGTGTCAGTAAGACAGCTAATTGCCCCACTCTTTTACCGCTTTGAAGTACAAACACCACACAGGGTTTAATGCTGTGGAACCATTTCCCATCTCTCAAACGTGCGTTTACCAAGCATATTGTGCATGCTCTCTGTTAAGAGGACATGTGTGCCCTTTGCATGCAATGGAAAGACAGTCAAACCAATCAGTCAGTGGTACTGACGACTGTCTTTAGCCAATCACAAATAGATATGCTACTATCCAGCTCATTTGCTAAGCAGGAAGCCTGTTGGGCAGAGCTACAGAGAGCTAATGAATCTCTCCAGGAGGACTTACCCGCTGGGCTAGAGCCCGCACCACTTGGCACTGAAAGGTCTGTGGTATCCAGCATGCCACCTAATAAGATGCACAGAGTGATATGATTAACCATCTGCATCTTTCTGCAAGCTAGCAGAGCATGTGATGGAGATGGCAGACCAGACATGAAAATGTCATGTAGCTCTATCTTCACAGTGCACGAAAGAGTAGAACGTGCTCTGCCAGGGTCCTTATGGTGAGGGAATTTTCAATATGTGATTAAAGAGAGCAACTTGTTTGTTTTCAGCTTGTTTATCAAGTCGAGGATGAGGAAAGCAGCATTCCACTGTGAGGAGGCACGTTCAGAAAACGGTTACTTGTGTAATTCTGAATTTGTGCACCTCTGAGTGATGTTTCACACACATTTAAGCAATGCACTTAGGTCAAAAGAATATAATGCTAGCAAGCCACCAGAATCATCCAAAAAAGAGATAAATGCTTTACAGTTATTAATCACAAGGGATGAGTTATTCTAGAAAATGTCATTTAGTATACCCCCAGTAAACAAGAACATGTTACTACTGATATGTGGTCAAATGTCAGTGAGGCATTTCACACCTTGCTGCATGTGCTCCCATCAAAGGCATTGTAGTGAAATCTTGCAAAAGCCAACCGAACTGACTGAGTCCGACCAGTCATACCAGTACTAGTGTCACTGACATCATTTTTCCACTATGCAGATACAGTAAAAGGTGTAACAATGAGCATCTCAGAGGATGTGAAAAAAATATATCCACCAAAGATCAGATAAGAGGTGTTGAATGACGACTTGACATTAGCTCACTTACCCTGGAGACCATTTTGGACAAAAAGTTGAAAACCATTTGAGATAGAGACCACTCAGAGGTTAAATGTGGACAACCTAGATAACGCAAACCTATTTATGCATATGAAACTAAAGAGGTAAAAGCTAGATCAGTCAAGTTTTCTCTAATCTATCTGAAGTATGCAACATTATTGGCTTTGTCAAGTGCCTGAACTCTGTCATTCAGACATAGGTCACATTTATTGTTTTTTTTCCCCCCCGTACCCTTGAGATGGGACTGCATCTCAATATCTAGCCCCAGAGCTTCCAGCATTTCCGTCCACACTGCCATGTGTGTGCCCCATTCCCACCTCTCATATTCCCTTGCCTCTCTGTGCACCCTGTCCTCATATCCCCCCTGCTCCTGTGTGCAGCCTCTCTTTTTACTTACGTCTCTTAGCCAAAAGTCTGCGCTTGTCCTCAAACGTCTGGTAATGTCTGAACTTTCTTTTTCTTTCTTGGGTTGTTCTGTTGCAGATCGGTCTTAATTGTGAGCATACCAATCCCATAACGTTAACTGGCATGTATTTATTTGAAACAGTAAAAGTGATACATAAATGTTGTTGATACAATTTCCATCAAAGGGGCCAGGATGCTTTTTTACAAATAAAGCCGACAAGTTTGGAAAATTGATTGGATCCAAGATTAATTTGTATGTCGATTCTTCACAACATATATCCCGCTTATAAAATTAAGTGAACTTGCATGCTGCTACCTATTGTCTCCACTCTTTATGCTAAGCTAGGTTAACAAACTTCTGGCTTTCAACTCCATGTTCAACAGGGATATAAGAGTGATACTGATCTCCTCAGCAAATTCTGAAAAGTCAAAAACAGCAATTCTCAAATTTGCTGAGCTACTCTTTTCAAACTATTGCAAATAAAACTTTGATAATATTTCTGATGTTGGTGAGACCGACTCTTGTATCAATTTGGTGGGAAACTGCCTTAACCACCATTAACAAAAATCGAAGTGAGATTGTTATCCACTGACCTGCACTGCCTGCACTGGTGGGCCTCTGGGATCCTCCACCAGAGCCAACATTCCTGTGCAGAGAGGCCTGTGGAGGGGACAGCATCCCACTCTCACTCAGAGAAGCTGTGGCGGCTGCCAGGCCCTGGCTGCCCAGAGTCCCTCCTGCCTGGTACATGGCATTAGGATTGGATACAGGCACTGCCACATGCATGGAGAAGTTCTGCTGAGGCAATGCTGTGGGCTAGAAGAGGGAGACAAACACACAAATATTTACACAGATTACACTAAAAATCCAAGCTCCGATGAGTCTGATGAGTCACTGGTTGTCATGGCATCATTAACAGCAAGCTCCACTTGAAGGTTAGCTTTAATAAACAGATTCACAAAACAGGCAGGCAGGGCAGATTGAAGTACTGCAAAGGAGATCTCCTACATTGTCGGCTTTGTATGCTTTATAGTATACATAACATAATATTTATTCATGGTACTTTAATAAACATTCATAACCATCATTCTCATTAACATCATACATAGAGAATACACACAAATCTTCAAGTAATACCACAACATACACAAATAATAACTTACAAAACCCAAAATATAAAAACATGCTGTCAGGTGATCACTGTGCATTGCAGCAGTCAGCACTAGACACGTAGATTTTCCTTTTGAAACACCATTGTGTAATGTGTTTCTCTGCAAAACACACAGCGGTGGTGGGGACTTGCAACCCAGACATCTACAAGAATCACAACTCATTTGCATTTACCCACAAAGTGCTGACTGTGCAAAGCTTTAAGTGAGAATGACAGGTGGCAGTGAGAACATTTCATTATAGCATTATCCAGTGAGCCAGTTGGGTGTTATCATTAGTTTGTTAATGGCAAAGTGATGCTCTTCATGTCAGGAACATAGAGAAAACAACTGCTTCTTAGTAAGCACTATGTTCTTGCACAAGTCTAATATTGTCACGTGTGATAAGATCACAAGAGATCTGTGATATCTTGAAAGACAGAGCCAGTGTGGTACTTGGAGAAGGGAACGGGACGGTGTAAATATTAGTGCAGTGTAACGATGAAGAGATATAATTTGAAAAGAAGAATGAAAATGTTGGATTATTAAGGTCCTATGGAGACAAAAAAATATTTTTTTTTTTACCAATCGAATAGAAATCTGGATTGAGATGGCAAAAAAAACACCCTTAAATTAAAGGATCTGCAACTGTTTATAATAAACACTCACATTACTCTTAGGGTATTTACTGTAAATTCATTATGTTGAGATAGTGATTGCAGTTTGATTTGTGATAACATGACCATGATACTAGGGTGTAATCTTTCTAGCAGAAGCATGCAACATTTCATCTGTTAATGAAATGTGATCTTATCAGGGTGTGCCAAAATATCAGCGGCAAAACAACTCAACGTAAGGAACAAATGCACACCCAGTAAAGGGGGCATTAATCTTTAGTGTAGGTCTGAAAGAAGTTAACGGAAATCTTCGGAGGGACAACAAAAAGAGGAAAGAGTTAAATGGAGAAAAAAAAGAGCCAAAAATCCGTTGTGCCACAAAGCCAAGCAAGAACATTGCATTTACAGTACTTACGATTTTATGATTTCTCATCATATTATCAAACTCCTCATTAATTTTTTTATACTTTTCTTCTGTGTGAGGAGTGAGGACATATGAGGCATCGGGGTCCGGGCTATCACAACCTCTGTGTTCTTTCTTGTTTAGCGCCTGTAGTGAACATCAACATAAAGACAGGAATCAACACAAAACAGCAGGGGACAAAGGAAGTACTTACACCGCAGCGCTTGTACATTAAATCACTGTCTTCGCTTAGTTTGCCGAAATGGTCATCCATGAGGGGGCTGTGCCCAAAACAGTCATCAGGATCAGGACTAGCACAGTCATTATGGCCTTTGTTTCTCAATTTCTGAAATGAAATTGCACAGTTGAAAAGAAACAATGTACAAGAAGTAGTCCTGTGTTTATGTTGCTTGTTACCTGTTATATACAACACTGTGCAAAAGTTTTATGAACATCAGAACTGTACATTTTTATACTAATGCTTAACATTAGGAGGAAACTGATCTGTCACAAAATAATTCTGTAGCATTACAGACACAGTCAGCCATAAATACATGTCTTCAGTGCTGAGAAAAACAACAGGTCTGTAACAGATGGTATGGCCCCCATACAACATCACTGAGTCAGTCTAGGATCAAACGAAGAGACAGAAGATGCCATAGACTGTATTTATAAAAAAGCCAATGTGATGTCACCCATTGGTTTGTGGACTCATTTTGAAGCCACAGACTAAGCACTTTGGTCGCTGCCATCTTATAGAGGTGGATATGGCTGATAAAGTGTCACATGTCATAAAGTAACCACTCCCTAAAGCATAACCTGCTTTACTGCCACTTTTACTCGGCTAGAATTTATGAAATAAAACAGCACGTTATGGTAAATAAGGCCTGAAACTAGCAATCGAGATCATAATCGCATAGGGGGGAAAAACGCTTACTGAGGTAATAAATAAAGTAGGCAGTAGGACAACTTAATAATACAATAGGATTTTATTTTTGCAACCAGATGAGCACCACCCCCTTGCTCGCCATTAGAAAGAATGTAGGTTTAAGGCACATTGATGCCCAGTTTTTAAATATACAGTATAAATCAGACACTGAGGTAACCCAATTTCAGACAAACAGTGGTGAGTTCCTCAAGATGCTTGAGATAATCTCACAGCTGAATAACTGGAGAAACTCTGTGTAAGGCTATGTCATAGATGTGCTAACATTTTAAGGTCGAATAATAGATAACTTTTTAAAATCTTTGCACTTTTTGTCAAGGTAATCATTCGCAAATGTACCTGCAACCTTTGACCAGTACTGTACTTTAAACCAAATTACATGTGAAAATATTCTACTCTGTTTTTTCTTTTCAGAAAATCAGAAAAACAATTTACAAACACAGTGGGCTAGAGTGTGGAAGACAAGGATAAACTGGAAAAGTCACTTTCACCAATTCACCCTTCACCTGGAAACTCCCTTTTTCTTTTCTTGTATCCATTCCTGTCCCCACAGCCTATGCATGTGCATGGCTATATCTTTCACATTTATTAGAATGCCCTGCACAAAACGACTCTACAGCTGAGCACACCTAGTCTGCAAATTAGTATGGTTGGCACTTGCATACTCTGATCAAAGTTAATGAATGTGCGATTATCAAAAATTGGTTACATATGCTTATTTGTGCAGGTCATTGAGAAATTATAGCAACATAAGGTGGTCCAGTGTGATGTTATAAAGAGCCTATTCTAACTTTAGCGAGGTAAGAAACATGCCATGAAACTAAGCTCTTTTGCTCACTTTCATACAGGCTATTCTCTGCTCCTCATTACAGCTCTGAAAAGCAGTGTTAACAAGACTTGCTGACAGCATGTGACAGTTTGTGATATCTAGGCAGTGTACATCAAAACATGATTTATGCGAGGCTCCCAAGACTTCTCTATCAGGCTGCTGCAGGTCCACAGCAGCACCCTGCCCCATCTTGAAGACCTCGTGTCTACAGGAAGGTCACTGACTCCTGTGGATGTAGGGGTTACAGTGCACACCAGAGGAAAGGAACCTACACACACTAATGAGACCTTACTCTCTTGTTTCTGGTCTTCATCATGCAGCAAAGTGGAAAATGTGTGTCTGTGTGTGTGAGAGAGAGAAAAACAGAAACTATGTGAGTAGGAGTGTGCGGTGCATATGTGCAATGTCTGTACGTTGTGTGTGTGTGTGTGTGTGTAAATGTGGTGAGGGGAATGGGGGAGGGGGGGTTTCTACAGCTGCTACATCCTCTGACAGCGATGTGACAGTACGTTTAGGTCTGTGCAGACAATGTGGCTAACCTAGCAGTTCTCACCACAACCTCAGTGTAAGTCACATTTCCTAAAACCTGGGTTGTATGAGACTCCTGCATAATACAATTTCTCATTAAAACTAGACCACTTTAAACACCCGACTGCTCCTCCAGTTTTCGTGTACATTTTCTTTTTGAGGGATGTATATTTTAAAACCCAGTAACAATGTTGGTATGCAACATGCAATGAGAGAAATTAAGCTGTGCATAGCTGGGATCGAAATGAGGAAGTTCAGAAAGAAAGAAACAACAACAAAAAAACACCCACATCTCTTTAAACGTTAAGTGTACATAGTGCCCAAAGGAGCGCAAGAGAGAGAAGTCCTCTGGATAATGAATGACCAGCACTGTACCACAGATGCATTACTGTTTGGTGTGGTACAGAGTGGAGGCATTCTTCTCATTCTAAGAAAACGCCTTGCTGGTTCATTTCCTGTTTACTGAACGCAACCCCCTTTAGTTAGTGTCCTGAAAGGCCTGTGTTTACTGGGGTTAAGCTATGCACTTTCTCCACCAGTGAGCCAAAGATCTGATCTCAACCTGCTAATTTCAGTTCCAACCTGCCCATTATGGGAATATCTTGGTCGGATTGGTCGGGCACGGCTGTGCGAGATGGGCAGGGTTGCTCCACTTTCACAACAAGCCTGGCCAACCTTCAGTACACCACACCCACTAGTCCAAGCCTTTTAGGGAGGGGTAGCAGAAGCAGAGTGGGCGAGCAAGAACCAAATAGCAGTCAAGGGCAGGCGGGACTCAGATGTGTTTTATGATACATGACACGAGTCACTACAATACATATTATCTTCAAAGAGATGTACTAGAAGGTGTCGTGTTGTGCAACAGTTCATCTCTGTACTGTTCTAATGAATGCAATATTGAAGTGCAAGTAAAGCATGGCTGTAATTCTTTTTTTAAATTACTTGGCATGTTTTCGGGTGCCCCCCCACAGACACTGCCTACAGCTCTCAGTAAACGGATCACTAAATGAGCACATGGCCAAACAGGTGCTCCTCTTCCAAACACCTGTCAAGACCTGGCTCCCCATGCCAGCCAATCAGAGGCATACTCACGGAGACATAGCCATAGCAGGGACCACATGTATCCCTGAAGGCCCCCCAACCACAGACCAACTTAGTTCTTACATGCCAGTGTAAGACGCTACAGGGTTCTGACACGGAAAAGGAAGAAAATACATGATTAGGAAGCAAAAAACCCACTTTCTCTTTTCCGCATTATGAACAGCTTGTTAAAAGCAGCTTTAAAATGTCTCTCAAATGTTGAATCAAGCTTTGGGCTTCGTACTTTTTGGAAAGTATAGTTGGCTGGACGTGAATGCAGCTGAGGCTGGGATTTTCAGTAGCATGTCTGATGAAAGATACGGCCTGTTTGTTGCGGGAGAAGGTTACAAAGGCTATAGACAAGGGAACTTGTGTAATCTATTCACGAGGCCCTGAGAGGCTCACAAAGATGAGTGGGAACAAGGCCAGCTGCTATTTTCTCACAGTGGTCCAAACCTGTATTGATAGAAATTTGGCTCTTGAAATAAAAATGAGGCTGAGTGGCTGATGACAAAACCTACTGGGTCCTATTGTCTGAGAGTGCATCTATAGTAAGTGTGTCCATCAGTTTGCTTTTGTGATACTTCTCTTAAAAAATATTTTCCATTGCAGGAGGCCTTGAAGCTTCCTTGTCCTGAAGAAAACATTTATCCGTCATTTCCATCTGAGCCCTGACTAATAGCCTAGTTGTTACCATGGGAAGCATTCAGCGCAGTAATTGCCTCCTCAGGTTTGCACTGTATGTTCAGCACAGGAAGCAGCAGAGCAGTTAGATCTCACCTTGCATTCCATTTTGATATGATATCAATATAAATTCTCTTTTTGATTCAATTCTGCGCAATGACACGGACTGCTACTAAAATAAGTGAACTTTGAACAGTTTCTGTGTGTCATTAGGCATGACAGATCATCAGTTTACGTCACTATGCTCAATTCTGCCTCCTAGGTTTACTTTTAAGCAGGATTTTCACATTCAACGGGTTAAAAATAAAACCCAAACTATTGCATAAGCCACCTACATCACCTGTTTCTTGAGAAGTACTTTTAGTGAGATGGGTCCAAGCAATTTACTCTGCTGCTGTGAGTCTTGGAAAACCATTTCTTTCTGATGTTCTCCCTCTCTTGTGTCAAGAGAGCTTTCTGCACTTAACTTATTCATGTACTGTACTCTACTGTACATGAATAGAAGGGAGGGTGAAAGGAGAAAGATAGTGGTTAGGTATAAAAGCTAAACTTCAAAACTGTGGGGGGGGATGGCTGAAAGGAGGGCATGAAGAGGCTGTTTCTGCAGTCTCTTCTATTGTGCCTGAATCACGGCAAAAGGCTATACTTACAGTAGCTTTCACTATTGGAAGAGCACCGCCTGACCTATGACTGGTTTACCACAGCTCCGATTCAAGGCCCTCTGTGGAAAGATAGTCTGTAGTTATAAACTGGAGTACATCATGAATGTTTAATTCACGTAGTGTTTGTTCAAGCCTCCCCGTTAAAAGCCATATTTTAACGGGTTGCCGTGCCTGCGGCCTCCCCTCGCCTCATTCCAGCCGGGTATCTTGGCCCGCTTGCCCTGCAGTGCTGTGAATTAGCCCTTGTGTCTGCCGCTACACTAAGCAAGGTAGCGTGCTAATCCTCATGACATCACTATTGTGTCCAGGCCGTTCCATCTAATGTGCTTATCAAAGGGCTTCTTTGAGTGTTAACGTACTAGGAAATCAGCATGGGGAGGTGGCTTATAGGAAGGCTTTTATCTACTAAGGGATATTTCTGCTCTTATATAACATCTTAACAATCTTTCAGTGCCGCCATGTTCCCTTTCCTCTCTGGTGGTGCTGTAGTCTTCACTCAAGGAGAATAAACACTTCCTCAGGTCGGTCTTTAGCCGCTGTTTGAAACTGTCCAGCACTGGGTTACTAGGAATCCATTTTTCTCCATTTCCTACCGCATACTGTGAGACTAGAGCAAGGAGATTTTAGATAAGGAGTCCTCTGTAATTCCCAGACATATCTTGTTTAATCTCATGACCATTAAACATTACAGAGTGGAGTGATATCAGGATATGAGACTGGATTCATGTCCTTCCTTTAGCACAGTCCATTGTCTAGTTACTCAGTGGACAGGAAGCGCGAACAGGAGGGGGCAACTTGACTGCCTACATTACACTCTGACATTGTTCTCTTGCAGCTGTTAGAAAAACAACATAAATAGTGAGATTCAATCCCACCTGAAAGTAGTGACAATGGAAGACAACAATGATCTAAGGCCTCAAAGTCAGTGGACCATAAGTCGAAAGTGGCAATGCTTGTTAAATAAAATCGTGACAGACAGATAGACATCAGGCAAACCTCTTATATTTTACTGCAAATGATTACCTGCATTTAGTTGACTAGATTCCCAATTTAATATAGTCCATTGATTTTACTGAATGAGGAGTAATTGCTGTGCAGTGAGCAGTCCCTTCAGAGCTTTCTGCTCTGAGACTGTGGTGAATGACTGATGTGACAAAGCTATTAGCTGCCAGAGTCAGAGAGAACAGTCTCAATCAGTGGACTGCATATTTTCAGTATAGACAAGAGGGAATTAAACTACAAATTGAGGATAAAGGCAAACCAATGTCATCATTATCTACAGATTAAAAAGAATGAGAACAAGCACCCTGTGCCCACGTGAAAGTAGTGGCACACATAAAAACTGAACAAACTCTAACAAACACAAAATCCTTCAAACCATTTCAATCTCAGGCTCTTCATCTCCCTCTTTCTCTGGTCATTGAGTGGATCATTAGCTGTCAGAGCCATTGAAACCATACCCCCAACCCTGAACTCCCATTCCTGCTCGCCTCTAAAATATTCATAAGGACAATTAGGAGTTCCGATAAGGCGAGTACGAAGGGCTGGGGGGCGTGCGGCAGAGAGGGCAGGATGTGCCAGCAGGACGTCTGTTCTGCAACACTCTATACCCAGACCACAGACCTGTCCTCATCAATCTGAGACACAGCAGCCTCCCTCTTTGCTCCCAGTCAGGCCGGGCAGTCGGGGGGAAGGTGGCACTGTGCCAGCTCACCCCCCCCCATCCCAGCAGGCTTTGCTCTGTCCTCGCCCCTGGGCAGGAGGGGTTGGCTGCACAGCATGCACAATAGGAGGAGGGGGGCACAAGGGCAAAGTGATTGTTGCACGAACTAACTCACAGAAGCTGTTTTGAACGAAAGCAAGGTCACTGAAGAACATCGAGGGTGGAGTCGATGGCTTGAGGTTCTACTAATCTTTATCATAACTAGTATCGCTGTTGATCTGTAACTAGATCAAACCAAATTAGGCCAGCTTAGTGTATGACCTATTTCATGTGGTTCGTGCCACAGTTGATGACAGGTATGTGGTTTGAGCTCAGTTTTGAGGCACTATGGTACACAGAATTTGTGTTATTTGCTATGAAATATATAGTAAAGTAAAATCATGACACCACAAATGTTATAAATAAGCAATTAAAACTAAAAAAAAAGGGGGGAAAAAGGAAAACAATTTCCTGCTAAATAACAGGTGAAGGAAACATTTTTAGAGTAAATACATGACAATAAAATGTTGAAAGAAATCATGTCCATTACGTTGAACAGAAAAAATAAAATGTCTGATGACAAAGAAATCTAAGTTAATTTCTGGTGAATAAATTCCAAGGGCAGCTATGCCTCTGCAGTGACTTTAAAAGAACAATTCACAGAAAGCTGAAGACAGATTGGGATGCTTTGATGCTAGGTGCAAGAAAAAAGCCAAACAAAGTCAAAATGCATAATAATGCAATCTATTTCTCAACAATCGATCTAACAAGTTTAAAAAATACCATCTAAGCACTGGTGCCAAAAAACATGTCCATCAATAGTTATCTAGGCTTTCTGAAGGTCTTTAAAAGTTCTTCTTTGGGTATCTGCTGCGTACTGACTAATTTTCAGTCCAGTCCTTATACCTCAGCATTTTCAAAAGAATGCACTTCTCTTTGTTAAACCACTTAAAACTGACCAATGAGGCAGTCAAGCATAAAAAAGACATTTAATTAAAGGGTTGAACCACTTTGTGCCTACACATAACAAAAAACTAAACAATTTTATATTACATATATTTTGTATTTTTAGGCACTTTGTTACTAGCAGCCTAATGTAAAAATATTATTTTATTAAATCTATTAAAAAATGCCAATGAGAACACAGTTATTCCCAAATATCTGAGGAAACTGGAGATGTGGAGGACATCAGAAGACATAACAGGCCTAGAGAACTATCCACAATAGATGAAATGTATCTGAAAGTATACCACACTTTACTGTCCTGAAGAAACAGGTGATTTAACAGCTCTGTTTTTGCCTTATATACGGCTCATGTATGTTTGAACATGTTTCAATAAACTTTACACCTATTTTTCATTTTCCTAGCAAAATTAAAAAGACATTTGTGGTGACGCTACTTTTTCACAAAAATCAGATAAAAACAACTTTTAACACTGAAATTTTTTAATGAGTATAAAAATATAACTCTCTCCTTAGTTAACTGAAGTGTGTTCAGTTGAACACACTTGAAACCCTTGAGTCCTAGTAAGCTCACTGGAAAGTACTGTTTAGAATAAGACAGTGTCTTGTGGTCCTTGTTGTTGTTGTTGTATCTCTTTTCATTAGATGCTCACTAAAAGACCCTCCGTTTGAAATGACACATATGCAACGTAGTTGAGAGGGTGGAAAAAGAGCTCTGACGTCAATGAGGCACGACATGAGCCAAAAGCAAAAATCTCTTAGCAGTAACCTGGTAACAGGAATCGCATACACACACAGCCGAGTCATAATAAAACAATGAGATGTAGTACATGATGGATTTAAAATGCACAGAAAAACAGTGCAATTCAAAAGACAACTACAGAAAAGGGATACTGCTGGTTACCCAATAATCAAACTACATTTCAAGATGCCATTGGGTAACAACTACTTAAAGTATCAGTTCCACAGCAGAGCACACGTGTTAGAGAGTCACCTATAGCTTAACCATATATCTGCATGAACATTGCAACATCTGTTTTATTACACTACAAAAGAAGACTGCTGACCTTTTTTCGCTAAAAGCCCAGAGGAAAAGGAGTCCTTGTCCTATAAAAAGTGGCACTTCTGAAACACAGCGTGTTGCTCGCAACAGAACCATTAATACTGCTCGTTGTGGCACGAGAAGGCCTTTCAGAAAACTCTCATCAGACTCCTTCGTGAGAGATATGAAGACATCAAGTGGCATAAGCTAAGTACTTATTTAGATAGAGTTTACTTTTACACTTTGCCCCACATTGGGTATCTCTACTCTAAATATACTGTAGACTCTCTGAGGCTATAAAATTTATACCCTCTGTTGGAACTATAAATGTATCAGAAGTATTCTAGTAGTCCAAAATAAATCGTCCGCTTTTACTATAAAATGTGTGAGTTTATTTTTATCTCATCCCACTGCACTAATCTGAAAATAACTTCTTATCTTGTATGTATATAACAGTTAGTATGTTGGCTCTGACACTCAACAAAAGTTAACTGTAGAGCCGACCTGGCCGGAAACACAGGCCCAAAGGTTAAATGTCTGCCCTCAGATACAAAACCCCCCCCAAAAAAACAGTCTGTGCACACAGACAGGAAGAAGTGCATCATCTTAACAACACTGTTTGTTTATATGTACGCCAAATGAAGAGGCGATAATGGGATTTCAGAAATACTAATTAATGGCTGCCTTTGTTGCTACATTATCAACCTCTCCAGAGACAACAGACTGACTGACAGGTTTCATATTTATGCGGCAACAAGGAGAAGACACTAAAATAAAAACTAAAAAAATAAATACATTTTCATTATTACAATGCAGTATCACCGAAAACTTCTATTAACTCAAAACAAAAACTTCCAAAACACAATAACATCATATTTAGGTTGGTCTGCAGTATTGTATGTGACCTACAGTTATTAAGTATAAAAAATAATTTTAATATCACTTCAATAAGTCATAGAAGCCCCAAACTACATGTATTTTTTTTTCTGTAATATTAAAAATGGGCTGGCTGAAAATTTCACATATATTGAAAAGCCCTGGAAAATCAACATCAACCCAATAAATCTATGTCAACAGCAATGACATTTGATTTAGCTTAAAAGGGATATCTCATCACTGCTGCTGTGAGGTCTGTGGCGAAACACCAAAAAGGATGATGATGGTGCAGATAAAGGGTAAAGTAGAAAGATACTGGTGAAGGGCTGAGGCAGATATTGAGCTTTGCAGAGAACTGAGAATGAAGTCATTAAACCAGTCTATTTATTTATTCCTTTAAATAGCGCTCATTGCAGAGAACACAGCAACTTGTGCTTGTTTTGCCTCTTTTCAGACAACAGGGAAATTCTGTCAAAATCAAAACATTTTCACCGGCATATCATATATATATATATTTGAAATATCATTTATTATATATCATCATAATATATCATATATTAATGTATACACATTACTGTAAACACACCAGAAGAGTATGGATACTACCAACTTACAGAGAGAGCAAAAGAGAAAATTAATAAATGAATGCTATGTCTTTATGTTTTTCATGACAGCAGAATATAGAAACACTTAACAGCAAACTAAAAAACAAAACAAAAAAACATACAAAAAAAAAACTTTCTGCAGAAATGAAACCAAGACAATGAAAAGTCTTCAAACATGCATAAAAACTTTGACTGGTGTCAGGTACAAGTAATAATCCAAACAACAATTAAAACTAGTATTACTGAGTGGCTATCTGTTCACTTAATATAGCCACCCGACACTTAGCACAAACATTGTGTTGTTGAAAATAAAATTCTATACTAATTCAGTTCTCCCCAATTCTAAATTTCAGTTAAGTAAATATATCTGTGTAGCTGAACTTGAATGACTTAATGTTACAATTGCAAAACTGACCATATATCATTCAAAATACCACCACCCGTTTTTCTAACCTGGAGAAATTCTCTCATTTTCCAAACAGAAAAGTATGCTATGTGTGTTAACTTGTTGTGAAAAAGACTCTTTTTCATCGGTATGAATAACTTTCATAATGTGTACGTGTGTGGGCAGCACATACCTATTACTATATTACTTAAGTGACCAATGAATGAACAGTGCAATAACTGCAGTATCCACCAAACACATTTTGTAGCCTATGAGATAATACCTGAGAGATAAAGAAACAAGCAAGTATCGTAGGGCTAAAGAAAAAGCATGAATAGAAATAAATAATCATTTTATTGCCCTTAAAATATGTTTGGATATAAAACTTGTGGATGTCTAAAAAGAAATTTATATTAATGTGTTTTTTTATTTAAACACTGTGACATAAAACATAAAAATCTCACTACCACATTTCTGTCACACTATGAAATTCCTGAAGAAACTAGAATTTTTATCTCTCTATTGTCTCCACTAATCAGCCAAGTTGCAGCAGAAGTTGCAAAGAAATTCATGCTGTTGCAGTAAAGCTGACTTTTAATCTTTTCAATTTGTGTTCAAAAGATTTCAATTACACGTGTCAGAAATTGTGTGCTCAGACTGCTCTAAATGCTTGGTTTTTCAAAGGGATTTTTTTTAACTCTTAGCTCTAATTGACATCAAAGAAAGGTGATGGCCTTAATATAGTCTGCTTGCACAAGACGGTCACTTGGAAGTTGGCTTAATTGAGCTTGTTTCAGACCAAGGGGCTGCACCAAGGCCCACTAGAGGGTAAATCGTGAATAAGGAATGATGTAAATCTAGAATAAAAGTGCAGAAACAGAAACGAGCATAATAGGAGCACTTTAAATTATGACCATGTTTAGTGAGGTTAAAACTGTCCTTGACCTTGAACTTCTATTTCTAATCAGTTCATGTCTGAGTCCAAGTGGATTTTTGTGCTATATGTGATAAAATACTTCCAGGTGATCGATTCTAATTATTTGCAAGACTGGGATCGACATGAGGTCAGAGACCTTGACCTTTGACCACTAAAATTAAAAATTTTCAACCCTAACTTCAGGTGAGCTAATCCCACCACGACTGCCGCCAGTGCAGACGCACGAAATATAAATTTCAATCTACTGTTAGCTAACATTTCAAGGTCTCTCTATAAACGTGAAGCTTCTGTCAGAGTTGTTTTCAGTTTTATTTATTTGTCATATGCAAGTTAGCACAGGGTCAACATTGCAATGAAATGTGTTTGAGTTGTGTGCAGTATGTATTCACCTGTTAACTCTAAATCAAGTATACCACACTTTACTGCTATTTTCTGAGATGTGAGGCTTTACTTTTATAAATTAAGATTCATTTTGAAATCAATACGTCGAGATATAAAAACATGCAATTTCAACAGTGCATGTTGCTCAGCAGCAATCTACACGACACATAATTGGCAAGACATCATCTTGAGTAAATCATGTAGCACTAATAGCAATTTAAAGCACAATTATAAATACACGCTCAGGACAAGCTGCCTCTGGTACTTGGAGTAGTTTCACCAATTCACTCTGATATTCAAGTATTTGTTCTTGCTGTTAAAACCAACACAAATAATCTGCACAGCACAATATCCTAGACAGACTTCAGAGTTGACTGAGTGCTGATCTATTAAATATTTGCAAGGCTAAAGCTCTTTTCTCTCATAAATATTTGATCAGTAATTCTGGTGATGAAGGGTGAGAACAAATTCAAATGCAATTTGTGTTGGGCTTTTTTTTCCCCATGTAAAACAAATAAAGTATTAAACAAAGCCGGAGCCACAGCCTGACTTTGTTAACACATTTGCTAAAGTAATATATTTTTTCAATTTTAATCTGAGCACCTGATCTGATCTCTCTGATCAGCTCTTTGGAAATTATTTATTCTGTCAAAAAGAAGTCGTTCAAAGATAAAAATCACAGCTTTTTCAAGTGTAGTTTGAAGCGTTCATTTTTAAGAAATGTCTGTAAAAAAGAAGCCTTCTTTGAGTAAAAGGACTCTCCGCTATTTCTCCACTCTCATAAAGTAATAAATAAGAAATCGCATTCACTGAATGGAGGCTTAAGACAGTTTTCTGCTTGTTCTTCCATCTCTCTTCCTTAATCCCCCCATCCATACACCCCCGGCCCATTCCCCAGCCTCCATTTCCAATGAGCCACCAGCAGGAGGATAATTGATCAATCATGCTAATTGAAGAGTCTGGACAGCTAGACCACCATAGCAGATGTGCCAATTTGCATTCATTAGGATAGAAATGAGCCTTAATCACTGCTCAGCCTTTGATTGACGAACATAAATATCTCCTGTCTGAAACTCCCGGTGCCCATTCAGCCCAAAGCTTTTCAAGGGATTCATTCTATAACTGGTAATAATATTTATTTTGCTTTGAGCTGTAAATCACAGAAAAAAAAACCACTTGCGAGGCACAGCTCATCACTTAATGCAATGATCGTCTCCATCATTTAAAGTGTAACACGCAGAATGAGGAGAAATTAAACCTTGAATTGTGATAAATGCATGCGTAGCTTTTGTCGTCGCGAAATCTACAGCACACAATGTGTGACATTCAGTAATGGTCAACATTTACATACCTTATTAATACAGCTCAGTTTATGACAAAAGTTCATAGTGATCATGAAATAAAGCCTAATGGAAATTACCTGATAATTCTGTGCTCATTTCCTCTCACTGTACTGGTCTTGTGAGACGGGGGGACTGCTCGTTCATAAATACAGAAGGAATTGTCCCTTTCTCCCCGAGTCACAATAACAATGACCATCTCTCTTTATTATGAGTATGATAAGCAGAATTTCCCTATGAATGATCTCACGCTGTTTATTCTCAGAAACCATCAGGGTAAAAGACATGAAAAGGAGCGCTAAAAAGTCACTTCTTTGCATATAGCACTCTCCGGGTATTTAAAAGGTATCGGTATTTCACTCCGAGCGCATTCCTGAAATTTGATTATAGTCTATTCACAACCTTGATTTCATCAGATTAGAATTAAGTGTCAATTAATGTTTATTCCATGTGTCTGCAATTCTGATTAATGCTAACCTATACCATATACCTTAATTGCATCGAATTGCTTAAATAGGGGACAGATTGATGCCAAATTATGCCTGTGAAGTTAATATCTTATTTCAAGGTTTCTCCTGGAGAGACACAGGGATCTTTCTGTGTGCAGAAACACAGCGTGAGGTTATAGCAGAGCACAAATCTCATTAGCTCCACAAGCTGAGACGAGAGTAAGACTAAATATTATTAGATTAATCTAATGACTAACAGCAGCATTTTCATTTGTGGAATAAACAGAATTCAATAAGTAACACAATAGAAACAACACCATGGAAACTTCATTCAGGAATACCCGACTTAGTCCACTGTTACATTGAATAACCCTAATGCATGAGAATACGCTGAGACAACATGAGCTATAAATGCTAAATAAGTCGTCTTTATTTACAGTAAGAGACATTGCTGGTAGTCACTCAGGCCATGTGATTCTGGGAAAATTATTTATTTAACAAATTAAAACAGTAGCTTGTATAAAAACACCCACCTGTCTTTAATAGTAAAAGCGGTGAAAGGTTTGTTTGATGCACACAGGTGAATTCATAAAAAGACAGATTTTACACCACTGCTCACCCTCGCCTGGAGTGACGGTAAGGTTAGCACATGCAGACAAGAACTACCAAAACACACACACACACACACAACCAGGGTAGAAAAATCTGAGCCTACTGCTCTGCTTTGGACTGCGAGCCAAGTTTGAGACAAAGTCCATAGCCCTCCACTGGGTTATCAAACTGTGGCCAAGGCATGCATCCATCTGTGGAAAACATGGAGACTGTTCTCCCACACTGCACAGCCCAGCCTTTATCTACAGATGGTACTACTGAGCAAGAATGTGACCTTTGATTTGGTTTCTCACATGGAAAGGTCTTACCAATGAAAAGTGGGTGAGCATTTTTCTTTCCTCCAAAACAGGACAAATGAGCACATGGCTGTTTTTATAGCAAAGACTTGTTTAACACAATTTAAAAATTTAGATAAGTGTCCCGTGTAAGTGCCCTCATGTGAGGCCTATTTCAGTAGATAAATGAGGAAGGGGTGGATTCTTCCCATTATTATAAATGCATCAGCTCCTCTGTGTAGTGTACAAGGATTTGTACAGCTGTGGTGAAGCACAAAATCTGGGAAAGTGCTCACCAGCAAAGACGGTCAAAAAAAACAGCTGAAATTAGGCTTTCTCTTAAAATATGATCAGATCTGAGCGGGAACTTGTTGGACTGGAAAATAAAGCCAGCACAGAAATGCAAACAAAGCTGCAGTTCCTGAAGTGGCCACTTTTACAGTGGAAGTAAACACAGTTTTGGCCTCAAAAGCTCATTTTCCCCTTCATTATGACTGAAACCTCTACATCACCCTATCACAGTTGAGATAGATCCCACCCCCTCACTACCCAGAAATGATTAAGAAAATGGATGGATGACAAACTGTTAAATGTATGTATTATGAGCTGTTGACAGGTGAGAGCCACCCAGGCAGCTAGTTAGTGAAACACGCCTCTCCACTGCATAACAAATAACACGGCTCAGTTGTGGATAATTGTGTTAAATGCAGGGGCGGATCTACTGGGTTGGCATGTGGCTTAAATTGTAACACATGCATATGTGTAAAGAAATGGCTTTGATTTTGCCACCCCATCTGATTTCCATGCCACTCTAAGAAAGTTTCTCTAGATCCACCCCTGGTTGAAAGCTAAGTGAAGTTCTAGTAAGTTCTAGTACGTTTGCTAGAATTAGCAAATAACTTAGCAATCCATCAAATATGGTCATTTCTGGCTAATGATGATGATTAAAACAATGACAGTCATAATGCTAAAACTGGCACATCAAAACGGGAGTTCATGGGTGACGTCACAGTGGCTAGAACTATCTTCTACATGTATATATACAGTCTATGATTGGGTCATAGCCTCCACACACTATCAGGCTCCTCAGACACAGCTCTCTGAAGAATGAATAGTGAGACAGTGTGTTGATGCTGTTAAGTGGACTGGGTTGGTTACTTCAGCTCTGTTTCACATCTGAACCCTGACCACACAGCTTGCAGGCAGAGGGGCATTTGTTATAAACTGCAAAGACGCTGGCCGAGTGAGCCGGGACAACGGTGGCTTGTTCTCGCCTTTTATACAGAGGGGCAGCTTGATGGGGTCAGCCAGCAGTACTAGGTGGGAAAATCAGCAGGAGAACCAAAAAATGTACATTCCAATTACACCAAGCTGTTCACATAAACATACATGTGCAGACCACAGATAGAGAGCGTGGTGTGGATTGACCCGGCTGATACGTGGTGAAAAAAAATCCCATGACTCTCAGTGCAAGGTGTTTGCGGGAAGTCTTCGTTGTAATAAGACAGCCTCCAGAGTCACAGCAAAAGCAAAACTGTGGTCACTGTTATGTAAGGAAAGTATTTATGTATTTTTTATGCAGGTGAGCCCTTGCTCTGCTCTGAGGGCCCCTGATGGAGGAGTGACTGCATGAGTGTACGGATGCCAGAACACTCTTGTGCAGCTCTGCCAAGCAGGTAATTCACAAGCAGCAGCAGTATAAATAAAAGATAATGGGCCACAGCTGACTCCTTTATGCTGCATGTAATTTCACTAATTCCTCCAAGTGAAAGTCTTTTTTAAACTGGCATTCTTGATTTTTTTTCTATCCATTCTGGCCCATTTTAAACTCTTAATGTCTCTTAATAGTGCAGGAGTAATAAAAATGCTATATGTTTTAGTGGGCAGGTGGCAGTAAAAACAGAGAATTGGGATGTAGCAGTTTGCATGGTCTATTAAAAAGTGTCTTGCTGCAGAAAATTATCATCTAAGTCTATTTCAAATAATAGCAATAAAGATTAATGGGCAACTTCATACTGAGAGTGTGGATTCCATCAATAGGCATTAACATACATTGTGTGTGCTTTCATCTAGTCAGAATGAAGATACCGGCCTCTTAAAGCAGATCTTGAATAAGCTGAGAAACCACACATGTGCCAATGCAAGATGTTTGGAACAGGATGTATCCCTAATTATTCTCATTTACTTTGGCTTTTACGCTTTTGGCTGACAGTTTTGTATGCTGGCATAACAAGTGGCTTACTCTTCCGCTAGTTGCTGGGCATGCAGGAGCTGCCAGGAAACCCAAGTGCTTGTTGAGTTTTATAAAGCTGTATGGAATGTACTAAACACTGTATTTCTCTGAAAAAAAATACTGCAGCATTGGGCAAGCTAACTGTGTGTACTGAGGAGTAGCCAGAGAGCTGTGCCTTGCAGGTACAGTATCTATGGGAAACAAGGTCAGCAATGGTGGTCGGCAGCTACTGTGTGCATGAGTGTGCAGAGACAGGTTTTCCACGTCAGTTGATGGGCCTACGAGAAGCTGAACTTATCAGAGAGTGCAGACCTCCTGTGCCCTATCTGAATGGTGACTAGAAGGAAACTGCTATTTGTTCCTGACAGCACTTACAAACCAAGCCAATGGTTATCAAAGAATACATACGTCTTTTAAAGTGGAAGCCAACCAATAAAATAATTTAGCCTGCATAAACCCGAGGATATGTTTTGTATAAAAAAGCAAAAGGAAGATAAACTACATGCTCAGTGTGAGGTTAAAATGGCATGGTGTGAAAGAAGTTTTTTATTGCAAATTAAGAAAGCGGTGCTTGCTCACCTCTACAATGTCAGAGTTGGTTCTGCTCTCGTGGGGCTCGTTGTACTCTGTGTATTTCAGCAACACTTTGTCCATGTCTGTGCTGGCGTACTGGAACAGTTTGTTAGAGCTGTTGAAAATGATGAGGGCGATCTCACAGTCACATAGTACGCTCAGCTCATAGGCCTTTTTCATCAAGCCAAACTTCCTCTTTGTGAAGGTAACCTGAGGAAACACAGAAAGCAGCCAACGGAGAACATTTTTATTTGTACACACAGTTTGGTTTAATTTGCACTTTAGCATTCTCATTACAACGAAAAGCTGTAGTCAGCAGTTGCTGTGTGATTATTAGTGGTAAAAGGGGCATTTACATATTTTTTTGAAATACATTTAAAATCTTCACGTAAATGCAGAGAAGTACTATCAACAATAATAATAATAGCCACTGTCAGTGTTGTCTGTAAAACTGCTAGATACTTCTGCATTAAGCCCTGTAAGCAGCGTATAATCGATCCAGGTGGATCTTATAAAGGAATGTTTGTATGTAAACTGTCCATGTGCTAAATAGCTGATATTGCAACATAAATACAACACTTGAGTGAACTGCAGCAGAGATGTATAGTAGAAAAAAAACATCAGAAACAAGCATGGTAACACAAGATAAGAAAGGCAACAACACTGCTGTAAACAAGGTGACAGATAACAAATTCATTTCTGCTTTAGTAACAACTGAAATAACATAGTGCATATCTGAAATGTCTAGTTATCAGGCCAGAGGTCAGGGTTAGAGCCACGAGTCAGCGAGCTGAGTCAGAGCTTTGGCAACAACAGGGGTCCATACATTACTGTAGCCCCTGTCTCCATATACGGAAAGCTATCTCTGTAGTGCAGCATAAGCCTTGTAACACGAGCCCTCAGATGGGACTTTGGGTCATACATCACTCCAATGGTAACGCAACCCTCTGCAAAGTGACTTTCTGTCCTGTAGCTCTGCAGCTCTGTCTCTGTGGTCACTCACACCAATTCACATGTGTCATTATGTTACACTACCTCTTTACAGTAAGCTACACTCATTTCTCAAACTAAAAACATTATTAGTGAGGAAACTGGACACAAATACAGCCGTTGTCTCGCTTGTGTGCAGAAATCTGTTTTGGAAATGCGTTGCTTTTTTTTAATCTGACTTTTCACAGCATATGTCTTGTCAAATTGTGGCTTGAGAATGTGCTAGTAAAAGCTGCGCTCAGAGCTTTCCGTCTTACAAAGCAGTGCACGGGGTCTATATCCTCCATCAGTTTTACTGACCTACTAAGAGAGGAGTTGAGGAGATGAGCTTGCTTTGTTCAACTTTAATTGGTCACAGCTCGCGGCTATACCCTCATTTTAACTGGTATAATGCAGTATAATCTTATGTGTTGCATAGTGTATGTGTAACCGCTAAGGCAGCGGGGTCACTACAGCTGTGATAAATGAATTTTAAATCTTCCACGCTACAGGTAATTACACTGGATCATTATTCCTGTTATAGACACACCGGAGCCTGTCCTGCTGTCATTTTCTTTTCACTGCACAAATTTTATTCAAGCTCATATGACAAAACAAAATTCTAACATGAAATTTCTTAAAATCACAAGGTTTAAGTACAGGAGAAGCTGAACCAAATAACATGTTTCCTTACAAATCACAGTTACAGAGTGTTTGAGTGGGTTTGGCTGACAGGGGGGAAAAAGCATTTTCTCAAGATGGACACACAGTGGGGGATCAAGCCGGAACCAGCCTCTTTCTATCTAGTTGGAGTTGTAACCACCTGATACTAGTCTCCTCTGATTAAACACCAGCGATGCCCACTCGCTCATTTACCCGCTTGCGTATTTGTTTGCCTAACCAACTGGAAAGCAGCGACTGTCACGCGGGAAAACGATTAACAAATTGTATGCTTTTTAGCAGATGAATGTGGCTGTTAAGCCATGGAGATGTCACCTTTCAGCAGGAAGCGCAGGATGAGATGCTGAGCGAAGACTTTGTTCCACCTGGATGCATGGCTGTGCTGAGTGCAGAGCTGCTGACCCAGGCATCGCTTCATTTCAACCTCAGCAGCAGTACTGAGACCTGGTCCTTGCCCCAGCCACAGACAGAGTAACTCTACAAGGGCTAGCTACTGCTCACACTTCCATTAAAATGTGACAAGCATATTATTCTTCTGTACATACACACTTAGGTTATTTTGTAACTGATTGCCCTATTTTTATCCTTTTGTTAGAACATGTAAGACGTCCATCTAAATTTGATGGGTCACAACGCAAAGGACAAAAAAAAACAGAAAAAAGGTTTGGGGCATATGGACCAGCATTCACAAATGCACAAACCTCAATCCACCCCCATCATTTCTGGGGTGACTGGTGCGACAGTGGAAAACCACAGACATCCTTGAGGTCAAGTGGGAGGTTCAATGGCAAAGCTTTCCTATGCTTCACCGAGTCAAATACACCCACAAACACACTCGATGCGGTTTTAGCATTTTTTCGAATCGCTCCTGCAGTAAGATGTGGTGCAAATTTAGTCTAACTCCCTGACTAATTCATGTAATTCACAGCGACAGGATTAGCCTCAGTATTGTAAAATTCTACACGACACTGTACCAGTGCATCTTACAGTTTTTCACAAAAGTCGTATGCCGTGGCGAAAAAAGACAGGCCACATTTAAACTTCCAACACATTTAAGTGATCCCAGCTTTCTAGGCTTGCTAAGGTCATTTTAACAGCTCACACAATACCCAGCAGATCAGTGAGCCTCTGCCACACTGAAAACTCTCTGATGTTTTAAGAAGCTCTCTCAAAGTCTAGATAAAGTAGTAATTCCACTCTCAATTCACACTTTCTGCATTTCTACCTTCTTCCCAAGAGCCCCACCACCACAACCTATGTTTATAGAGCTTTAATTGAGGTAGGTAATTTACTTTTTATTTTTTATATTTTTATAGCAGACCAAACTAAATGCTGCTGCAGTTCTATCTTTCCCTAAGCGATAGCAAGTTCAGGTAATGGGGAAACCTTCTTTGGAATGGACAAAATCATACTCGAGGGGTAAATTTAAAAAACTGCATATGAACGGCAACAAGTAAATTTGGTCTCATCAGCAATACAGTGGCCTGTTTGTTAAAAATAATTATAGACCTGCTTAGCTGGTAAAATGCAATGGAAAGTTTAACTGCACAACGTATAGACCTTTAGTGTAAACATACAAGCATGGGTCTGTCACGTTTTACTGCTGTATTTGGTTTATGTTTTATTGTCTTCAACATTCACAAGACAGGCTCTGCCACGGAAACTTGTGTAGCATATAACAGCATATGCTACAACAAACTCCAATACACACATTCACACTGAACTGACTTGTCAATCAAATGGTCTATCAATGTCTGTCCGCAGGCAGAGGTGCCAAGATGACAAACAAGACATCTGGGACTGAGAGTGCAGCTGTGACTGGAGCATGGCAGGAGATGCCTGAGTCACTAACACCTTCAGAGGGGTGAGGAGCTAGCGGCCTTATTAGAACCTCATGTCACCTCTGACAGCCCCCATGGCAGACATGAGAGAGGGCTACAGAGACAGTGAAGTCTGGCACCAGCTGGCAGAGTGACCCAGGCCCTGTGGCTGCTGCCCTGGCTCCGCAGTGGCAGAGTGTGTGGGCTTAGGAGATGAGCCAGGGCCACTGTGACTGTCTGCCTGGATCAGCTCTCTCTGAGAGAGAGAACAGCCCGAGGAACCCTATGTGGACATTCGAAGGCACAATGGGCTAATCCAGTGGGTGGGATTGACCTTGAAACCTACAGTAGCTGTGACGGATCCTGTTTAGCGGAGACGATGACATGCAAGGTAACAAAATGTAAGTAGGTTTCCTGGAAATATCTCTAATCAATAACAAGAATGATGCATTTAACGGATAATTAATTTGTTCTGTTTATTGAAAACTGTAACTGAGAAAGTGTGTTGTGTTCAATATGCTCTAAGTAAACCTGCTGCCCTGTCTAAAACCAAGACGAGATCAGCTAATTAATGGACACAAGCACTATTTCCACTTTCCTTTTGGACTTTCACACACCAAACAATAAAGAGATGATGCAACAAATAACAGATTCATCTCAAAGTACAACCTGTCTGTAACGCTTTGTGCTACTTCATGCTTCTGCATCACAGTTTTAATAAATCCACGTATCATCTTAAACAAAGAAAACAGTGCAGATGCACTGGCTCTTAAGTTTAACACTTTTCTTCTGTTCTTTCCATTGTCTATTAACAAACTCTTTAAGTGTCAAAAATATTTATCAATTAAAAAAATATATAACAATGACTGCTCAGAACTTCAGGACTGAGTGAAAGCTGAAAAAGAGGCGCTATGTGCTGTGTTGCTCCCTGGAGAGTAAGTGAGAGAGAGTCTCTGCTTGCCTACAGGCATTTGACGTGCTGGAGCAAAATCCAAAATGAGCCACAGCAAGGGCAGGCAACCCTCCACCCAGCAGCAAAATCATCAAACTTTTAATGACTTGGACAATTACCCCCAGTGAGCCTGCTTAATGGCATCCAGAGGACGTCACTAGACACTGCTCACTAGGCCTCACCAACATGTACACTAACTTACGAGACTGATGCATACCTTGGCTTCTTCACTACTGTTCTCCCTATAGTTTCACAAAAATCACAGCTGCTTTGGGAAGAAGGTAAAACTCACTGAATTTGCTCAGTGCTCTTGGCCCTACTATTGTTATTTTGTAAAGAACATAAGTTCCAAACCTCTGAAGTCTGAAAGAATGACAACTTTCTATTGTTGAAGGCTAAATTTTCTTACTGGTCCGTCCAGTCTTCTAGAAACTCAAAGTAAAAGAGGAAAATATAAGAACCTTTCAATCTGCACATGATGCCTGTACCTGTCTGTGTCTCAAAAGGTAATAATTGCTGTGAATACATCAAATCAGAAGAATCGTGCAGGTTGTTATCTTGCATTCATTTGCAATCAGTAAAGTCGGTCTAGCTGATGACTCTACTGCTGCCATCATTTAGCCAAGCCATGGAACAGAAACTGGCTCTTTGCAGCTGTACAGTAACCATTATACGACCTCAGTTTGCTCCATGTCTCGTTCTCCAGTGCATCTCTGCCAGGTCAAACAGCAGAAAGCGGCACAAAAATACTCTACCCTACACATGATGTATTAAACAGTTACACATCAATTTGTCATACATGCACAACACACTTCATTAGAATATAAACCTACCTGCGAAGTTCACAGCTTGCACTACGCTGTAACTACTTACCGTCTCAGCCTGTGTCACACACAGTGTTATAAATCCTGAAGGGTTAACAACCCTCCTAAAACACTTGCAGAGACAATGCAAGGGAGCCCCTGTTGTCCTTACACAACATCCTCTATAGAAATACTGTCTAATTAGTCCACTTAAGGACCTCTTTCATTTCACTGTTACACTATGGAAAACTAACAGCAAAGATTTAAACTGTCTCCTGACAATGGGGAACATATGCTAATGGCTATTCCCCCTTGGTTAGGAGCACGCCCAAGGGAGATGGCACTGTGCGCTTCATGGCCCACGGAAAAAAAACGAGAGAGAAAAAAAAAAGCCACACGCATACATCACCTTATACCAAAGCTTTATTTTAGCACAGCCTATTGTCACAGCAGATTCTGTGCTGAGCCAGCTAAAACCAAACTAAATGCTAAATGTAAGCTGAAATGCCTGCATGCTACTGATAAACTTTCTCACAAATTATCCAGTCAGACATTTAAAATCTGATGCAAACACTAGACTTTGGAAGGCATGTTAATAATAAGCTCTTCAGCTTTACTTTCCCATAAAACAACACTGCAAAATGTGTCCCCTCACCGCCTCATATATGCAGTGCAAAGAATGGATCTTCTGAAGAGTTAACCTGCTCGCTTAGCAATCAGAAACCAACCTATTTTCATATAACTTTATGTTCTTTTTTTCCTTCATGTCACAGGTCACTGAATAGAGCTTGGATACCACCAACGAGCTTAGACCGATTCCCCTAATACCCCCCTATTTGGAACCCACCCAGAACCAGGTGTAGTGCTGATAATTGGCCCACACTGTGGAATTTTGTTTTGCACTTGACTGAACTGCTACCCTCACAGATAGAAACATAGTCAGAGTACCAACTGCATATTACCACATAATTAATCATGTTTAGCCGATGTTAACCAGATGCGTTCTATCTAGATACAGGAAACCTCTGTATCTGCATTAATTGGTATAATTTGTCAGAAACAGTGCACATGCTTCCTTAACTTAGCTCTTAAATCATAGGGAGCGTAGCTAAATAAGACATACCATTTCTGCTATAGATATCTGCACCTGTTATTCATGTTTCAAACAGACCCAGGCTGTTTTTTACTGTTTTGCTGTTTAGGAGTTTATATTTAACATGAGCAGACAGAGTGAATTCCAGCTCTTTCCCGCTTTGTGGCTAGTCGGGACCAGCGAGGCCAAGGCAAAGAAGGGTGCTGTGTGTCCTTCTGACCCACCCTACAAATGAGAGGGTGCTGTGGTGCAGTGGCTGCTCCTAATTACTACCAAACAGCTGCAAACACACAGGGCTACAGCAAAGGGCCCCAGCCATACTGCCGGGCCAGGGGACAAGCCCTACAGTGTGGGAAGGCCACAGGCAGCCCGCTGCACTTCTTGCAACACTCAGTTCACTCCCACGCCATGAGGCCCCCGCTGCGGCCCAGAGCTGCTGCTGCCTCATCAACTTCTCTGGTTGAAATTGCAGGGTGGCAAGGGAATCATGTCTGTAAATGCGACCGCACTGACAAAGAAATGTCATGGTCCCTGTTCAGCTGGCTGGGACTTTGGGGAGGGAGGTATGTCTGTTCAGATCTTTGCACACCATGACAGCTGCTGAACTTTTCCAAGAAGGAAAACAGAGAAAAACTGTAACCGTCAGATAGATACAGAGAAGCATGTAAAGATACAGAAGCATCTTTTAAAACAGTCTTAGATTAGACACAGACAAACATAGATATATAGATGAACTGTTATCTCTGTCCCACTCACCTGCCTGTTCCTTTCGTCCATGATCCTCGTGATCTGTATCTTCTTTCGCCCCATGGCTGTCTCCTTTCCTGGTTCTCTGACACCTCAACAATATCAGAATAACAACACTCGTTCTTCCTCCTCTCTCCTAGCACATTGTGGAAAAGTCTCTCTTCTTATATTGGCTCTCACACTTCTCAAGACACTCTTTGTTCTTCAGCAGACCACACCAGGATCTGAAAGAGGACCAAAAGAGAAAGAGAAAAACTGAAAGTTAATATGACACCCAACAACATCTCCCAAAGTACCAGAGGGTTCTGCATTTTGTACTCAAGCACATACAGAAACTATGAGACCTGAATAGCGTGCTGTTATCTCTTTGACTGCTTCAATTGTTCCACAGCTGAAATCACTGAAAGGCAAGTCTCCTTGACATTTATTGTGTTTTTTTCCAATTAGAAGCTCATATTTTGAAAGAACAGTTTGACATTTTGTTAGGTTTTATATTTTTCTGAAAAAGTTAAAATTAATACCAAAGCAGGTGGTGTTTTAAGTTAGAGAAGTGAATGGAAACTTTTGTCCAAAGGTGACAAACTACACCCCCCCCCCCCAGAACCTCTGAAGTACACCAATTAGCAAGTAATCTGTGCTAAGTCTATAAAAAGTTAAGAGTCAAGGGGAAAAAAAACAATTCAATATCTTATTAAGGGTTATTTGCTTGGTTATTTCTTGGCTGAGAGCACTACCTTCCTGGAGTCTCTGGTCGTTGCCTGGCAACTGGTTTCAACTGGTGTGACTAAGTGAGCTCTGAACTTGTAGGCAAATTTAGTTCCCTTCACAGAGATTCAGGTTAACCATTTCTCTATTTCCAGGCTTTGTAATAAGTTAGGTAAGATAACTAGAAACTAGTTGTTCATTTGACTTTGAGGAGAGGTATAAATTCTTCCACAAAGAAAGTGAAGAAGTGCATTTCTATAAATGCCAAACTTTTAGTATACTCACCTACTTTAAGTTAGCATTTGTCTTATGCTTACATTTAACACTATTTCACACATTTAACACAGAATGCAAGGTTTTTATTAAACAAAAACTTTTAGTCTCCCACCACCTGTACACATAGCCAGTTTTCAAAAGAAGATCATGCTGTCCCGAGAAGGCAAATTATGGACACTGTGTCCTCTTAGGAGAGGGACCATCTGGATTGTTACTCACACACAGTTAAAAGCAGGCATACACGATGCTAAAGGGAGCAGGTTGGGTTTGGCGGCTTTAACAGAGTAGTTGAACTCTATGCATGACACTCCCTTTCTCTAATTCTGGGTTTACAGAATGAAATGTACAGTAGTTCATTCTTCTTTTTTATCCCATAACGTTTATATTGGCTACATAAAAGTTATCAAGGGACACCAGTGACAGACTGGGATTAAATGATGCGCAATACATAGCATAACTAACGTTTTTGGTAACTGGCTTTGATAGCAGAGTTTTTCCTGAAACAAATTGATTTATTTGAAAAAAAACTGTACCTTCCTCAGCCAGTAATATTTTTTTTACGGTCTGAGCTTGGTTACACTGATGCCAGCTTTGCTGTTAAGATGATGAAGAGGGAGAGCATAGTTTGGTCTTACAATAGGGTGGTTGAAATCTCCAGGGTTATAGGATAAGCCAGAGGGATAAAAAGAATTTGGAATATATTCCCATATGAGCTTGTAACCTGGCCAGTGGTTCAGACCACAGTGTTCCCCAAGGAACATCTAACTCTGTCCTGTCTCTACTTCTCTGGAAGAAGAGATATAGCCCCCTCCCTGGAGGCACATCCATCACTTACACCCAGCAAATAGAAAATGTCCAAACAACTATATTTCCCCCATGAGTACAAATGTAGAAAGGTTAACAACTCGGGCCTTTAGATGCAGTCAGCAGTTGCGAGGTGAGGAAGCCAGGGGCCGATTTGGCAGTGAAAACGAAAATGACCAGTTGCAGTGGCACACAGTCATTATGGGTTACAGATGGACTGGCATTATGGTGTCTGGCTGTCTGAATCGGGGCTCCACTGTAGGCAAACTTGACTGAGATCACCTTGCTAACTTCCCACGCGTGGCTGTCTGAGCCAGGAAAGAAACTGTCTGAACCCCCACAAAGAATTTCCCCAAACCACATCACAACAGGCCAGGGAGAATGACAGTGCTCTTGTTCATTCAGCATTTTACACACAAACTAATGTTTGAATTAAAGGGAGCCCTGGGCAAAGGGTGTCTATTCCACTAAAGAAATACACTGGCCACCCTGAAGTTTAATATATTAGTATGGGAGACAACTGTAGCAATACAGTAGCTACACTGCCAAATTCAGTGACTTTACTTCTTTTAAAGTAAAATAAATGCGATTTTCAAGTTCAACACCAAACAAACAAGTTCAAAACTTGAAAGAAAAACTCACCACCCTGGTGCATTTTGCTCTTCCTCTGTGTTTGTTGTTAAGTTTTATCTGTGCAAGTGAATATGGTGTCAGTTTTGAGATGTTTTATCTAATCACTTGCCAAGGCTAGTCTGAACTGACCACTGGCCTGTTATTTCAGTGTGTGCATATGTGAATAGGTTCAGTGTAATGCGAGTATAAGCAGCGCGTACACATTCTTTCCTCCCGTTTTGCAGAGGAGCTGTCACCGGAGGACAGTTCAAGTCTAGAGGCATAATAGGCTGTGTCGTGACATTTTATCTTCCACAGATATGACATGACAAGCTGTGAGAGCCTTCAGACTGCAGGTGTGCCACACTCCAAACTTAGTGTCCATATTCATCACAAGTTAGCTAGCCACTTTAGATTTTGAATAACAAAACATTATTTTCAAGACTTGAACAACAGCAATCACTGATGTGTTACTGTGGTTATCACAATATACTTTGGCGTAGAATAAATAACGCAATTTCAACGTCCTGAAGTGAGTGGGATAATTCAGCTGGTCTTACCAACCGGATAAACATGTCAGAAGATGTTCAGATTACAAAGTAGAACAATGTCTGCACTGTAGCAAAGTGCGTGTTTCTGCGTGACACCCTTAACTTCTCGTGAGTGTTGGAATGGGACAGAGTATCTGTTTATGGCCTAAATCATGTGCTCTTTGTACAAGTGAGTGTGCATGTGCGTAGGAAACAGAGACATAGACAATAAACATAAAAGGAGAAAAGCACTGAACCAGAACCAGGATACCATATGAGGCTATGAGCCCACCTTAGAAAAAATGTACAGTATAGTCACGCAGCTGTCTCCTGTAAACTCACTGTCAACAGTAAAACCTCTTTCTTTCCAGCAGAGTGATTTAGTGGAAGTCTACTGGCAGCGATTTGAGTGTTTTAATTTGTGTAAAATTACCTTAAAATGATAACTGGGTTTTTGTTTTCTTACCTTCACTGCAAGTGGCCACTAAATAATACACATTGGTCCTTTACCAGCTGCAAAAGGTTCCACTCAGTAAATTATAAAACATTCTGTGGATAGTAGCAAAGTAGACGAAGAAGATGAAGTCACCTTGTTTGCACAAAGATGCATGGAAATGGATGAACGGTGTTGATAGTGACCAAGGTAAATGGATTAGCATCAAAGTTCCATATTAAATACACTTTTTTATTCCGCTTTGTTGATTTACAGCTAGAAGATCGCATGTTTAATACTACCACTTATTCTTCTCTGCCTTCTGCATGTGCTGCACAATAATCTGATTGGAAGATAGTGCAAGGTTTCCAGTTCTGTAAAACTAGAAATGACTCATGCGGCTCACTAATGTTAGCTTTAGTGTTAGTTTTTCCAGCATTACATTTTTTGCTCTTCTTGGCTGTCTGTCATTATGAGGTTGATGCATTGTAATGTTGCAGTTTCATAAAGACACTGCAGGAAACATTTCTACAAACCCACATATCTGAATGGCTGCCTCCACGTACAGAAACCATATCTACTGTGAATCCAACATTACCTCGAGCTTTTTCATGAAAAGCCACACATATACTAAATGATTTTGCATTTAGGAGAAGCTTTAGTTGGTGCACACAAAACAGCACATTGTATAACAACACTACATTACAAAGACCTTGATGTGACACACCTGGTCCACTTTGATATAAACCAATCCAGCACTTCTGAAAGATGCTTACCAAACATTTGTAACACATAAATCAATGTGCAAGAGAACATGTCACTGTAGCAACGGCCACAGTTTGACATAAAGTCAATATGGCATCCCCTACTATACCTGCTGTTAAACAAACATGCAGTTTTAGAATATGCCATGCCTATACAAGTGACTAAGCATTGCAGTTGTTTATTAACAGAGCCGCAGCGATCCTCTGTGATGAGGTGCGACACTGGTCAACTGACAAGAATGCTAGTCCTCCTCCTCCTCCCTTAAGACGGACCACTGAGACACTGGGAGGCTTGGTGACAGGTCTAGCCCTTTCACAATCAATAAAACATGCTCAATTCCCAGTGTAATTACTGGATCCAGCCTCCTCCCTCCCTCCTTGTAAGCCTGCGCTCATTCCACACAAAGTTGAACCATTACTCTCTCATCTGCTGCCCTATATAAAAGGTAACATAAAATTACATTTCTGTTGTGAGATGTACCTAATGAACAAAAAACGAGGCCAGCGCTATGCAGTTAGTCCGTAACGAAGCTTATAAACTACAAACTTTTTTTTTCACTCAACATCTCAAACGTCATAATATAATAAGAATTTGTCAAAGAAGATTTTGAAGATTCATCCTATGTGGCTTGTGTTAAAGACGTACCCACCATATGTAGCTATACGCAGCAAGCGCGCTTCAACTTCTTTGAAGGTGATGGACAGCAGCCAAAGTCTTAAGCATAGCCGTGACAGTTGCACTTCCTGTGCAAGGCAGAGTTAGCCTCAGTATCCTACCACAGGCCGTGGGCAGTCAAAACTTAACTTCCTGCCCCTCGACTTCCTGTTATTCAGGACCTTTCAAAGTGCCCCTCTGCGGGGGAGACAGAGGGAGCGGGGCAAGGCAGTGGGGAGGAAGAAAGGGAGGGACCACCTTGGGGATACCCTCCCTTCTGATCCTTCCCCTTATTATCATCCTGAATGTAAGTCGAAGACTAAACAACAGAGGCTCATCTCTCGTGGCTTTGCCCTGTCTGTTTACTGTGTTTACTGTAAGGATCATTACACAGGCCGGACGACGTGCACAGGATGCTTTTGGCCACTCACTTTACAATTAGCAGGCAGAGGCCTTTTCTAGTTATTCAAACACTCCAATGGTTACATAAGAATGAATCACGGTGCTCACAACTCAAGTTAATATATAAACAACATGATTAAGACAGAAGTACATTCCCGAGCATGCAACAGCCTCACGCGGTAATCTGATGTGCATTGACACACAGATTCTGTGAAATAATCCATGACGACGTTCTTAAGTGTATCAAACTCAAAGTGTCAACATTGTGGCTCGGTTATGATTAGCTTCTGGCAGACTGAAGACATAAAGCGAAGCGGCCTAAATCCACAGTTTTACCAATTTGTTTCAATGGCGCCTTGACACCAGCGCAGTAGGAAATGAACATCCACCTCTTTGTTCTCGCTTTAATCAGGAGGTGCTGTACCTGTAAATGGGGCTGTTGGCCTGAGGGGAGTGGAGGCAAGCCAGCCCTCTCACACTCTCTCCCTCTTCCCTTTTGTGAGAGTGCGCTTATCTCCCTCTCCAGCAGTGAAAGGCAGTATTGTGGCCCCAGCAGCATCACTAGTGTTAATGTCTCCTGATGCTAATCTGACACACGGCTGATCCTTTAACAACCACTTTCTCTATCCCCCCCCCCCCTTTTTTTGCCCTCCCCCTTCTTTCTTTTTTTTATTCTTTCATGCCATTTCTCATGATTTATTTTTCATCGTCTCTTTTTAATTCTCCCTTTCTTTAAACTCATGTTATACATTCCCTCACCTCAGTTTCCAAGGCAACTAATGAGACATAATTAACATGAGCTATCGCAAGGGCATGTGAGCAAAAAAGTGAAAAAGGAGGCTTTGAGAAATGTAGAGAGGTGGGGCAGTCTGCAAAACATGGACTTTCTGCAGCACTTCCCCTTCCTCTGTAAAGCATAGCTTGGGGGTGACATTTCTCACACAGGAGAGATTTGAATATCATTTCAAGGAAAGGCTAAAATGCTTATGATATGAACACCTTGAACGTGTTAAAAACTAAATTCATACAGTTTGCACTAAAGAAGATCCTGCAGGCCAAAACACTGAGACTGAAATCAGGAATGGCAAGTCTTTCATGGGTTGCTTACAGATTTAAGCACTGTTAGAATGTTTCTTGCCTTATTGCATTAGGTAATACGTTTCCCTACATATTAAATCAGTCTGAAGCTAATTCGATGAAGAAAGTATAAAAATGCATTGTTCAAAAGCAAACAGTGACCTGCATGTAGGGACAGTCACAAAGCCAGCAGTGAGTGCCTGCACTGAAATGGCAGCCAAGCAGACAGCGAGTGGTTAATCTGCCCTGATGACTGGAAGCTCAGTCCAACTCTCCAATGACCCAGCTGTAATCCCACAATGGATCAATGCAAGTTCAAACAATCCTCCATGCTGCTAGCACCTTGCTTGGGCTGGGGGATGGTGGTGTAAGACAGGGACCAGGAGACAGAAAGCTACTTATCACCTGCAAAATGACATCAAAAGGAAAGAGAGCCCCACAGGATGAACTTGTTCTCACTGAGAATACGCTTCACTGTGGGCTACAGCATACTGTATAGACGACTGAGTGGAAATGATGTCGCTCTTCAGATAAACACCAGACACGTATTCAATCTGCAAAATATGAATGACGATGAGTGGATATAACAACTTGTAACTGAAGGACATCATATGCTGACAACCTTAGCAGACAGACATCCTCCATCTCACTCTCGCAGTACTGTCAGGGGATGAGAGGACTATGCAAGGTGACTTTGACTAACTGCCTTGGGGTTTCGTGAGAAAACGCCATTGACATTACATTAATTTCATGTCTCTTTTTTAACTGACTTAGTGCCACGGAGGCCTGGAGAATAGAAAAAAAAAACCCCGAAACAGACATTTTGCTTTAGCTTCAAGGCATAGGCAGTAGGGATCTAGAGGCCAGGAAGACAACAGTGACAAATACGTGACATGATGTGATACCAACTTTTTCCTCATTATACGAGTAATTTAACAGAAGGATGAGACATTCAGTCAGCAGATCAGGATAAATGTTAGTCAGAAACTTTCCACTGCAGCTCACGTGTGTTTAGGTTTGACGGCAGTTTTTGCCAATGAAAGACAGACAGAAAGAAAACAACAGAGAGAGAGAGTGAGAAGGGAAGTGTGAGAGAGAAGACAGTATGACTGTGTTAACTATGTGGAAAGATGTAAGGGAAACAAGACTAAAAGAAGCACCCCGCACCCATCCCAACCCACCTCTGTGGTAGTGTGGTAGTGTGGTAGTGTGCGGCAGCTGCGTTGTAACATAATTACTGCTGGGACACTTCTATTCCCAATGATCCATTTGCGTCAGTCAGGTTTTCAAGCCCAGCCAATGAATGGATTCTCAGTTTCTCAAGGATAAAGAGATGACCCTCACCTAACAGTTATATCCATTTCATGTAGAAAAGCTACTCTCCTCCTCAAGGTAAATCCCTTGATGCATATTTGAGTCAAACTTTCATGAACATAGAAAATCATGATAACTTCTTCAATGCACAGACAGGATGATGAATTATATCTCATTAAAAATGGATGTGCTTGATGACATAGATATACAGTTAAGTTGCTATATTGTCCTGTTAGCATAAGGATTTGCCTCTAAAATATTACCATCACTATTAAGTTACAGAGCTCAACATTTTAGTTCCTGGCTTTCCATATCGTTATTTAATAAAACTTACCGACGTCCTGAAGCTCTCAGCAACTTGAAAAATGTGTTTAAACACTGAGATTAAAGGCTGCGTTAGCCCACGACCCAATGTTAGGTTTATGCCACAGCTACCTTATATTAATTGGCAATTACCAAAATCATTTTTTAATGTTTTAACGGTTAACCTGTATACGCAAGCTCTTTAATCAAAATTATATTTTTATGCTAAAATATATTTATTGTTGCTATTGTTACAATTTTACAAAAAAAGCTGGAAAAAATAGTAAAGTATATCATTATCTTTTGGTTAATTTGCAAATTACAATTATTTGCTTGTATTTCTAAACAGAAATATTAGTTTAATAGTTTTAGTGGTTGCATGTTATGCTTGATTTCTTTTTTGACTTCTCAGAAAAGTCCAGTGTGATGGTTTAAATGTTGGTTTAAAAATGTGAATTCAGTTAATCTAATGCAGTATTTTTGAATTTTAAACAAATTTTTGACACAGTTCCATGATATTTGTGTGTTCTAGATTTAATGACAGGTGGTCGAATAAACTTGTCTTGTTCTGCTTTTTGTTTTTTAATCTCCAACTTGAGAAATCATTAAGAAAAATTACTGTGCAAAGGCACTTTTTTCAATCAAGCAACCTGGAAATACCTTTAGGACTCACTGTCTATGCTTACATTTTAAGTTTCCATGCTAACCTGCTACTTTGGTGCAGGACTGATGGACTGACTTGCGCATTTAAAATTTATAAGTTTTGTTTGGAGGGAATATTTTACTTTCTTTTCTTGTTTGTTTCAGTATTAATATAGCTACTTTTTGGATTATTCATTTATTTATTTATTTGAGACGCCACAAATCACACAAAAGACTTAACTTTATGTCAAAACATTTTTTATGCTCTCTGGAAGAGACATTTTGATTTTTAACTTACTATTTGGTTAATTTTGTATTTGTTGTTTGGTCGAGTGTGTAGGACAGATAAACACTGGAACAGCCTGTAAATACAGTTATAGTTAAAAAACGAAGCCAGTTTCTCCCTCCCCACCATTGTCATTTTTTTTAATTTAAAAATTTTTTTTTCTGAACATAGGCTACTGCCTTTCTTTCTTTCTTTCTTTCTTTCTATTATAAGTCTGAGTAAAGAAATCGCTGCATTTGGGTGCACCTGAAGAGGCTGCATTTGCTCGCAGCTGCAAGATGGTGCCGTTAAAGCAGCGCTATTATTTTTTTTGTTGACTATTTCTTCTACATTCAACCAACATTATTAGCAAGCTTACTCATGGGTAAATAAATAAATCGCTCTTCTAAAAACGATTGGTGAAAGGCTCAGCCTGTCGTCAATAGTCAATAAATTTGTCCAATCGCCCAACCTTATCACAGTCCTTACAACTGTTTCTTTATAACCTTAAACCCTGAAAATGTGATATATATTTTTTACTGATAAAAATTGCATTATGTGGGAAATGTCCATACCAAGTGGCAGCTGTAGCTTTCTGGTAAGCAACATCTCATTGGTCCTTTTCTATGTGGTATACTTGCCTACCACTCTGTTATGAAATTCTAGTGTTTTATTTGTCTGTTACTGAGAACTAATTAGCAGGTATTTATCTGTGATCATAAAGGCTATGGATGTAGCTTGCAAAACAAGTTTGCTAGCATTGGCTGATAACTTAGCTCTCCCCCTTCTTTCATCTACATATAATCACTTCAGATGGCAACAGGCAGAAAAATTGGAGTCCAGAAACGAATGGGTTACACCCACTTTTTTACATGCAGTCTGTTCTCCAACCACCAAGACTGCTCTGTTGAAGTGGCACATTATGCGCCAAGTAGTGCTTCTGAAGAAAGCCGTACTACTGTACTACTGTTTAAAAGTATGTTAAACAGTAGTACAGATATTGACTCTGAGTCACAGTATGAGTTTTTATAACATATTTTCTTATTTGTATTTGCAGAGGCCAAGTGTTCAACTAGATTTTGGAATTTCTTTAGGCAACAGCATTTCCCATAGTATCACACCATGATTCAGCTTAAGAAACTTTTCAACTCCTGATGATTATTTATAATCAGCCAGTCGTGCTATGTTAAAGTCATGAAAAATTATGTCATCCTAAACACACTTGACATATTAACCTCTAACTGCTCAGCTCATATTAACTCTGTTAATACAGATTGTGTATCTGAGGAAAATCCCTCCATCACTATACTCCCTGTGACTTTGTATGAGCTTCAAAATATATCGTCTTAACATGACACATTAGCAATGAGGACATTATATAAACAAACACTTCCTGTGTTACCCCTTTGCTCTAACTGATGAAGTATTTTCAGTATTTCATTATTTTTGTTGCTTATTGCTCTGTTCACTGTGTTGCACACAAACACACATGGAATAATAAAAATTAATGCATGCATGCTCCTAGAGGTTTATAAATTTGCATAGAATTACAGTGTGGCTCTGTGGTCTGATTTGGTATGATGGCATGTGTCCATTTGCACGGTTGTCTATCATAAGATGGACTTCTCACCAGGGAACAATAATAATGCCAAACCCATAGGGAGCAATAGTCCCCCCCCCCAACCTACCAGTAAGCCTGTGAGCTGTGTTAAGTGTCATGGCAGCCTTTTGATGTTGCACAGACCGCAACTCAGAAATGGTAAACAGCAAAGATGAACCAAGATCTTCCTCCAGGGGGAATCCACAGTGTAAGGATATTAGGGACGTTATGCATAATGCGTCTCAGCAGCAGCGCATTTACCCAATCCCAACATGTCTTTTTTAAACACTGGGAACCGAGATTAGACACAGAACTTCTAGATATCCAATTCTCCACCAGCATTTGGAAATCCACATGAAGATTTTACTAAATAAAAAGCATGTTTTGGAACACATACATGGGGTCCATATTGTTTAGGGGTATGGTGACTGGGTGTCTTCGGAGAATGTCTGCTTTTAATGGGAAAAAAAATTAAAAAGCTCAGAATAAATATTTGATTTTCTCTTCCCATTTTTATCTTCCACTCGATGCCTCTTTCCCACAGTGTTCCATTACATAAAAGGTTTATGCAATCTGAGCAGTGAGGATGGCCATGAGTCATAACAACAGTGAAAAGGCTAGCTAAAGTAGCACTGATTTTTTTTTCTTATAATTTTATGTTATAGAATTGGTCTTTTAATGATCGCATGCAGACCTGTGATTCATGCATTTCATTTCATTTATATTACATTTAAAATAATGAAACTACTCACTCATCTCTCCGTACCACATGGCTGAGAGATGATGGAAGTGTGAGAGAAAAAAGTAGGTTTTGCTAAATCATTTTGTCATAGTGCTTCATGTTGTTAAGGCTCCTTTAGGTCACAGTGGGTGACAGTTTTCATTTTTAATAATCACTCACGTTATCACTTTGTTTTTGTGAATGACAGTAAACATCAGTTTTAATGAGGCTTTTCCTGAAAATGTGCAAGGCAGATCTGCCCATTCTAGTCTGATATGTATTGACATGAATGATTATCATTCACTGAGCAAATAATCAAATGGGTATTTCACGAGCTATAGCCTACAGTTTCTCCCAGATCAGATGATATGTGTTAGCTGTCACATGAACACTGTGTGCAAACATGCACAGAGAGAGACAGAGAAGGGGAAGACAGAAAGACCCCAAAGGCCTTCGCACAACTTGTCTCTCCAGGAAACAGAAAGATTCCTGGAGAGGCTCTGGCCCTGTGTCCCAGCTTCAAATAGCTAATTGCCTCAGGCCCTCTATCCCAGGGCCAGCGGCTCATGATGAATCCCGACCTCCCTAATCGCAATACCCGCTGTGAACACCTCTGTAAGCTGGACCAGTGACAGAGGTTCAGAGGAGGATTGAAACAAAGTAAAGAACAACCCAGTCTGACATGAATCCAGGATGGCAACAGCCAGTGGAAACACTACACTATTTTCACCTAGATCGGCAGCCCACAGCACACAGATGGAAAGTGGACTGGGAGAAAGGAAGAGGACAGACGGGCAGACGCACAAACAGCGGGCAGACTCAACACCTCACTCGCAATCACAGTCACACTATGAAGAGCTGGGATTTGGAGACTGGAGATGCAAAGACAATCATTTCTGAATGCCCTGGATTTAAAGGGACAAGTTTTGACTGAATTAAAATGCAAAAAAAGAAAGAAAAGAAGAAAACATGGCCTGACTATGTACAAGAAAGAAAAAGTAATATTTAATTTTCTGGATGATTTCAGAAGTAAAATGATATGTAACTATTGAACTCGGCCAGACTTGCACTTTAACTTAAGTGGGCAACATAAAAAAGACAATCTCATCATCCTGAATCTACAGAAAAACATACTCAGTGCACAATGGTTTGGAAACTCAAATGCATAACTCACTGCAATGTTCATGGTGCTATAGCTGTGCTCAAACAGTAGAGAGGAAGACAACTTTAAACTGTAAGTCAGAGCCCTGCGGTGAACCGGAGCAGCTTCCACAGAGCAGAGGGGGCTGGGGTCACTTCCTTTCCCTGTTCATATGGCTGATGTGTGCTGGAGAATAATAGGAGGAATCACATCCCCCCAGCTGTTCTAGTTCACAAAGCTTCTCAGACAGACAGAAAAACAAGGATATTACAGACAAGGCCTTCTTCCTGCAGATGAATTGGCCACAGGGCCGGTCCAGCTGCAGGAGATCCAACTGTTCCTTCCCAGAAGCTACTGAACTTTTAGTCAATGGGCTTTGTGTATGAGCTGTGACACCTAAGTCTCACAGCTGTAATGAATACACCAGCCATTGATAAACACTTTTTAATGCATTCGACTTTTATTTTTGGTAACCTAATGGACGGCTAGATTAAGTGGCTGTAACTGATGAATCAAAGAGCCTATATTAGCCCTCTCTAATAGCACAGTAAACACCTCCATCACTTAGACAACAGCAGACTTTGAAGAGAGTTTTACTTTGCACACAGTTCAATTGTTTGTCTGTTGATGAGGCTTCTACTTCATCGCCTCTATACAAAGACAGAGAAGTTAAATCTCCAGCGAGAGAGGCTTTTTAAGATCTACAGTAGAGCATGAGTAATTCAATACAGTGGGGTATATTAGCAATCATGGGAGATCTTTTGATCTAGTAAATTATATTATAATATATTCCTTTGATTTATGTGTTTTTCAAAAAGTCTCATTAAGATGCGGCTAAAATGCAACTCAGCAAAGACATGTCTTTCTTAACTTCAGCTTAGTTTTGTACGTGATATTGTTTAGCTACATCATTGACTAATATTAGGTCTCCATGCAGGACAACAAGATGAAAACAAGGTGAAAAATACTGACTGAAAGCACGGGACGCGCATGTTTTCGCTCTACGTCTTTTGAGTTTGGCTCACTCACTTCAGAAATGAAGCACAGTGTGATTCTGTGGTTTTTCGTGCAGTCCAGAAAGTCAAAGAGGCGAGGAGGCATCTTAAAGGTGTTAAATGATTTGACTTGTTAAAGTCATCACCTTTGCTCTAGCACATGCTTCCACAGTCTACCCTCCCAAACCACACCAACTGTGGAAGGCCAGTTTATGCTTAACACAGTAGCCACAACCCAAGAAACCAAGAAATTCTGAGTTTAAAAAAAAGCAATAGCATTATTTTTTTTAAAAACCATTAAGACTTGATTCTTCACCATTATAGTCTATAAGCTATAGTGCTTGCATTATGGATGCAAATAAACTGACAGGGTACAGTGGCAAAAGCAGGCTGACAGCATTACAGTGTGGCTCTGTGTGAGGATCTTCCTGCCGAGTCTCCTGTGTGGTCCAGGTTGCAGAGGTGAAGAGACCTCCAGCCAGGCCTTGTTTGAAAGAGCAGGAGAGACAGGAAAAGACGGTGCGGCCTTAAGCTGCTCTGCCCTGATCAGCAGCACATGTGCTGAGTGAGCCAAAAGGGTGGCTTACCACCAGAGGTCTCAGTCAAGGGCAGGACAGTTGAAAGGTCACTGCTAGCTGTCTTGCTATACAAACAGTACCTCAGTGAGTAATGCCTTCACCCTCTGAGCTGTTATAAAGCTTTAAAAAATACTAGAGATGATGAGCATAGTTTATAACTGTCAATTAAATATAAGCATTCAATCAAAGAGCTATGATTTTTTTAAAATAATTTTTCTAAATTATTTTATATTGTTTATTAGCGCCTTAGCACAAGTTTTGCCAGTGGGCTTTGTGATATCTTAATTAAATTTCGGTTTATTTTGTGTATTTTAATCAGTCAGATACTTCACGCAAGTTGCTGTTGTCAGTCACCCAGTGCTAGTTCATGCCCATATCAGTGGTTCACGGTCACAACACATGAATGTTCTGTCTTTAAAGTCAGGCACCGGCACTAACCAAAGACCCATAGTGCTCCCACAGTCCAGAATTTATCAGACATCTGATCTGATTAGCATCAACAAAATTAAAAGAAAACATGTAACTAAACATGAGTAATTATATGTATATATTTATAATAACAATTAATAGTCCATTGGGAGCAGTCTACAGTTAGCTGTAGCCTAAAACATTATCTCCCAGGCTCAAGATTCTGCATCCAACCTCCAGGTCTCACAGAGGAACGCTGGAATCTCCATGCTGATGATACAGCTCCAGTAAGGAGTTCCAACAAACAATGAATCACGCTAAGATGTTTTAGTTAGGAAGACTGATTATTGTTATGCATCTGACTCTTTTAAACATAGATATTAATTCAAGTTCTTGCAAAGAAAAAAAAGCATACCACAAATTTAAAAGAACGATAGCCGTGCAAAGAAGAAAAACAGAGAAAAGACAACTGTGCGTTAAAAAAAAGTGTCGCCTCAAGCTAATTGCCGTCAGTGAACAGACTCAGTATCTTGTAGCAAGTTTAACGGACCAAACCAACTCACACAGCTGGAGCGGTGTTGGGGGGGTGCTAGAGAACACAGTATAATGAGTTTAAAGTTAATAACTAGCCTGGTATAGACACAACTTCAAGGATTCACGAAATAAAACTAGGGATTCAAAACACAGACAGATAAATAACCATGCAAGAAATTTAAAATAAATATAGCAATCAAACTACACTGTATAATACTATAATAGCCATAAGGGCCTTAATTTTCTTAAGAAATCTGCAGCATAAAAGAACAGCTTGGCTTACCAAACAACCAGAGAAACACTATCCTCTTTAACGGGCCAAGAATGTTCAGCTTCTATCTCTTATTTTTTATTCAATGCATCCTTGGCTTTCAGCTCTCTGCTGTTTTGTCCTCCTTGAAAAAAAAATGTCCTGGGAGGAGGAGAGTGAAGGAGAAAAGACTTTCACTCAGTGATTCAGAGGCATCGTGTAAACGCCAGCATTCTCCTTCTGACAACCGGCGTTAATTGCAGATCCGACTCGCCCACACACTCCACATTTCTCCTGGAAGGAGAAGCTGAGACACTGAGATTGAAGTGGGATGAGGAGTGCAGTAAAAGATGCTGCAGCTGCCCATTCCTCGCACCGTCACCACCTCTCATTTCTCCCTTTCCACTGAGAACTTGTGCTGAGACGCAAACAAGCGCTTACGCACATTTACACAGGCATGCAGGGGCACACAAACATCCCATATAACAAGGCTAAAACAGTTACTAAACACTGGTAGTCATTGTGCAATACCAGCCATAACGATTAAATAAATACAGGACAAAACTCTCATATTATCAAAGCTTTCTGTGTGCTTGTCTAATGGACGCTATAGAACATTTGAGGTCTCTGAGGTTAGTGCAACAGTTCACAGCGCACGTGAGAAAGACATTTACGGCAGCCCTATCTGTGCCTTCATACTCATTCCTTTGACTAATACATGACATAAATTGTTAAAATGATATTCATTTCAGCACGATGAAAAAATCCCTCATCCACACATTAGACACAGGAGGTCACGTGATGTAGATCATGAGCAACAAGGCCCATTACTGGCGAGGCCTGGGGCAGCACAGAAGCTAATGACTGCAGATTGGAGGGTGCTTTAATGCTTTGCTTTAGAAATCACTGGCAACCAGCTGGTACGGTAACGTGCATGCTTTCAGAGTAGCGGTAGCACAAAAAGGACAGTGAGAAAATGCAAGTACCCTTTAATGCTGCTGTAACAACTCGTGCCCCTAGAAAAACAATGAAATTTGTCATTAGTTCAACCTGATAAGGGGGTAATATACTGTAAGCAGTAAAATAGTTACAACTGTGGTAAAGACAAAGTCACGTTTTATATATGCATGCAACATACAGAGGGGTTTTTTTTTCAACACGGCAAAACATAAGTTTGATTTTGCTGGGTTTTATCCACACAAAAGGCAGTTTATACGTTCAAATGTGAAGCACAACCAAATATTTTCCACACAGTAGATCCACTCATGAATGAGCTTATAAAATCAGGACAATTTCAAGTCTTATTTTCAGTTTCAACTGAATAAAAACTACTCCTTCTGTGCAATATTAATGAGCTATGCAGGGTGTAGCATACACTAGAAACATTTGAGAAGGTCAGGTTACCGTTGGCCATTTCCCACTCTGGCCAGGGGTTAAGGTCACCAGAGTGCCAGAGATTCAAAGAAACACCAGGCAGCAAAGGTTCTCTCGCACAATCTCCGCTGGCCAAAGATCCTTATGCAGCTTAACTTAAAGGTGCGATGCCCCTGTCACTATGCCTGTCACTTAAATGCATAAAATGTGTCACCTTCAAGTGAACTTATTAACCAGGGAGAAATCTTTAAGGTCAAAGATCATCTAAAATATCTCACATCAATTCACTTGATTGGGCACGCTTTGGCTGAGCATATTTCAGTTTTAACCAGTCGCATATCCCTTCATCTATTTCAACAAACTATGAAAATATATAGTACATATATGTATACATATACAATATAGGCAACTACCTCAGCTTTGACTTTTATCATGCCAATTGCTCTAATGAAAGAAAAAGTTTTTTATTCACGTTATAATGCTGTACATCTACAAATTAAAAAAATACCTGCATACATAAAATGTATTTTATTTTACTTTTTTTTTATTAAAGGAGGTTAGGTGTTTAAGGAAAACATACAATCTGCAGTAAACTCACGCCAGACAACTTTTTTATTACCACTGTCACCGTGTGAGCTCGCCTGATGTTGTCAGTGTGATGGCTCAACAGTGTTATTATATACACACTGATTACTATTTTCCCCCAGGAGACTCGCCCGTTTTACAAAGTATGGCTAATCATTTCACACTCTGGACAACAAGTCAGAATCTGTGTGAGTTTTAAGACTCACAATTGACAAACCGACCATGTAGTCGAGCTTCTAGTACAACTTATTACCGGCTTAGAGATGAGTCCTATAAAAGTTTTTAACAATTGACAGATATCAACAGCGCGCGCGTCTAGCTACACCCTCCCAAAATACGACACTTGGGTATTTTACGACACGGAAAGCGACTAATTACCAAGTGTGACTTATATTAAATGACGCCACTTTTTACGCTGTCTTCTCGCAAAAGCTACATGTTATTAGGATACGATAGATAGATGTCTCCTAATGTCTCCCAAATCCACACTCTACGTCTCCCTCTTGCGCTTTTCTACACTCACTCTCACTGTAGCTACAGTATCGCTGCCACACTCCGCAACATTGTTTCTATTTCCGTTACTCACCTTTACTCCCAAGTCAGTCGCTGTATATAGACACTCTATATCGGTGACTCCAGTGGATAAACGTAATTTCAGTTCACATTTACACGCTGACTGCTATTTTAGGGGGAGCTGACAAACTCAGAAAAGCCAGTCTCCCTCTTGTCAGTGAGACTCCTCCCCTCATCTGACGAACTGCCTCTGCCCCCCACTCCCTCCTTTCTCTCTCCCTCTCTCTCCACTCTCTCTCCACTATCTCTCTCACACACAGCGTCAAAACATGTAGAGAACAAGCTGTCTAAACAGTGTTTTGTTTTTAAACTTCAACATTCATGTGAGGTGAACATTAATCTATTTTGTGCTCATTTTCAGACATGGAACTACCCCCTCAAAAAATTGTACAAAATCAAAGAAAACAATTATAGAAGCATGTCCTCAATTCCTCTTCCTTTAAGGCGCATTTTTATTTAAAAAGCTACTTTTCCGAACTCACTGGCCTCGGCCTCATTACAAACTACATTTGACGTCATATCTCTAAGACAACAGCGATGGAATTCGGTTTGAAGGGCAGTTCCGTCGGCCGATGAAAACTCGCAGCGCCCCGTGAGCAGCTAATCGGAGCGGGAAGGCGGGACCTTCGTGACTCCCATACGGGCATGTCACGTGTATTTGCGGGGGTCATCGTCACAGGAGGTGTGGCTAGCAGGGGCTGTAGTGGCGAGTGGCCCGCCCCGCTGTTTATACTGGCGTTTGGAGGCAGGTGTCATTTTCTCTTGCAATTATGCGTTTATTATAGATTTGATAGACTTGATTCTGGAGCAAATTTACAAATGAGTGGCTATTACGATTAAATGTGGCAGTTTAAAGCTGTTTGAAGCTAACAGGGCTTTCTGGTTTGAAATGGAGCCTGAATAGAAGGACCCTTTTCTTCTATTTTAAATACGAACTTGGACTGTATTTACCAAGAAACTATTCTAGCTACAATTTACTTTATAGATTTATCGCATAAGATTTATTTCTTGATGTCTTACTACCCAACAGCAGGTTAACATAAACTCTGTCTTAACAAGGTACGCCAGGTTACGCCTCACACAAGTTAATTATTCATTTTAAAATAATTACATTTGTTAGCATAATAACCCTTTTCCCCTCCAAGATTAAAAACATAAATGAAAGAATGTCCTTGATATCCTTTTGTGGTTTTGCTGCTTTATTAAAGGATCCACTTCCTGAATCCTCAGTCTTTCTAAGAGTGAAACCCAGAAGTCTCACAAAAGTTTTACACATTAAACTACATTATCTATTTGTGAAGGAATAGAATCACTCTTTCATATACAATAGCTTTTTGGGTAGCACATTTTTATTAATATACAGCTGATAAAATCAATTTTAGATCACAAGGAGTAACCAAATTTTCAGTGTCTGAATGTTTTCACTTCCTCTAAATACTTTAGAAATGGTAGTCAGAGCAGCAATTTTGTATCTCTGCAAACACACTGTATGGTTTGATGGTGCTATGATGAAACATTTTATACTTATTCAGGACTGACGGAGAGGGTTTTGTACAAAGTTGATTAGTGTTTGTTTCGTCTGCGGTGCATTGTGTTATCTAAGTCACCAGTTAGTTTGAGCTGTAAAAAGAAAGGCTGTGTTTAGTGTTCCTGGGACCTCCTGATTCCTCATAAGTTTAAAGCAAGAAGTCAACATACCTTTAAAAAAAACTATTAAAACACAAAATGTCACAGCCTTGGAATAATTAGGCCAAGAAACAGCAAACTAACAGATTAAATGGCAAATCAGTTTACTTCATTCTATCATGGACTTGTGACCTGTCCACACTGTATCCTGGAATATGCTCCAACATCCCCCACCCCCCACCACCTTATTAAACTGAATTGGATCAGCACTAAAGAAACCCTGTCTTTCTCAAGACTTTTCTCAAGACTTCTCCCTCCGTGCCAAAAAAACAAAAAAAAAAAAAAGCCAAAGTGATGAAATTAAATTTTAGAATAAGTCCTTAAACAAAAAGGGAGTAATAATGTTTCCATTCTATCTACAGCTGTTGATTTACACTGCCCTACCATTTGATTCTGAAAATCATGCTAGCATTTTAAATCATAACATCATATTGCCAGGTAACGTACATTTCTGGTTGTTCTTTCGTGGGAGGCCATTTAATTATTATTTTTTGTGTGTTTCCCAAATTTACTATGTATTTATAAGCACCACATGACAGGGTTAGCAAGTTTTGTTTTGTTCTGTTTTGTTTGTTAAATATTGAAGTACTTTTAGTCTAATGAGCAATTCATGCAGTTGTTACACTTTGATGAAGTCATTGAAGCCTTTCCTGTAATTTCTGGATGGCTGAAAATTGTAGTCAATAGCAAAAAATGAATATTTTGCACCCAGCAGTGCTTATATTATAACAATGCTGGTGCGAGATCTATCTTTGAAAAGATTTTTCTTTTCTTTATCCAGACAGAGAAGAACATATACTTTGTGTACTTTAATAAGTATTATTATGTTGTCTGTGTGGTAAAAGTTCAACCCTCTTTGATATATTGTAGCATATAAAAGTGGTATAATATATTACATAATATATGATGTATGTTTTCAAAGTGACTGAATCTGTTAGCGACTCATGTGTAATGGTATTCTGTTATTAGAAGATTAGTACTACTACATTGTTAGTACAACAATATTACATCTCATAACCAAAACAAAAATCAGCATTGTTTCAGCTTTGTCGTGATCCTTTATGAGTTCCAGCTGGTTCTTATTAGGGTTCAACGATACACAAAATTCATGGTTCGGTTTGATACTTTGGTGTCACGGTTCGATATTTTTTCGATACAAACAAAATGTTCATGCCTTTTTAATTTGTCATTTATTAAAATTATAAATATATATTTTAACTCAAAAGTACAGTTTTTAAATTTAATGTTGCTGAAACAACAAAATAAAAAAAATTAATCGATCTGATCGAGAAATCACTCATCTTGGGAAAAGAGAGTTTATTACAGAGAAATGGCTCTTTCCAAAATAAAAGCTATACTATACGCTTCTTCTGGGGTATATTCTCAGCAGCATATTAAACATATCAGGTCCCCATAAGGAGACTCATGTGCTAACTGCTGTCTAAATGACTCGGGTAAAGTTTGTAGCATGTGTGCTTGTTGTTTTTGTCTACTTCCACTTTGCACTAGGATGATGTCGGTGTAAATGTGCTGTCATATTCGTTGTGTTCCCACTAGCGCTGTCAGCGTTAATCTCGTTAAAATGACATTAACGCCATAACGCGGCAAATCTCCGTTAACAAGTTGCCACGGATCACCCCGTGCGTGGGGCTGGACAGCGTCAACAGGTTAACAAGCTAACTGCGCTAACGCACTAGTTCCCACAGCTTGAGCATTGCGTGACACATCCGATATACTGTTTTACTTTTGTCCATGACGCACCAGGGTCATGCTTCACATGAAAACCAAGATAGTTCCAAACGCCAGATCTGAATGAGGGTGGGGGAGGTTCAGTTTCGGGTAGCGTTGAGGCAGTTGCCATGTTGCGACGAGCTTAGCTTCTGTCTTGCTAGCTTGTGCTGCGCTCAGTGGATCTGCACTCGACAGTGCAGCCTAGGCGGAGTAGGCGCAGATCCACTGAGCGCTCAACACAGACAGCATCGTCAGAAGAAAAGTTGATAAAACAAATAAAAAATGTTGTATTGTTCGATACATATGCGTACCGAACCAAAAGCACTGTATCGAACGGTTCAATATTGATACAAGTATCATTGCACCCCTAGTTCTTAAATATCTAAGTTCTAAGATATCACCTTAGCAGCACTTTTGCGTTAACGTGTGTTACCATCATCTCAAACTGAGGCTAGCAAAAAAGAACAAACAACAACAAAATCTTCTGCTATTAAGAATACAGAAGAACATCATTGTAGTGATCTGCATTACCTGTGTCAGTTTAATCCAATAAAAAGCAGTAGACTAATATATGAAAAGCTATGTGCAACCCATATTATCCTGGATGGGAGATAAAACTTAAAATGACATTAGCATCACATTTCGCTTCACATCCTGAGTGAGGACTTCAAGCCCTTTGTGACACCTGTGTCTTACCTGTTGTTCTACATGCGCCTTCACAGAACCTGCTGTTCCAATCTCCACCTTTCCTTCTGCAAGCATTGACTTTCCTTTTTTCTTCTTTCCGTTCTGCCCACAAGTCTTCTTTCTGCTGCTTTGTGTCACTCTACCCACTGATTTACCTCAAAGCCAGACCAGCTGGCTTTGGATGCTTCCCTCAGAGCCCTACGAGGCCCGTCTTCACACCCTGTTCTTTCTCTTGTCCCTTGGTCTCTCTGCCGGCACAGAGCAAGGGGCAGTGGTTTGAAGGGTAGGACCCCAGATGGACATAGACATGTCGGGCATGCATTATGTGATGGGGCTTGGCTCACGGCTCTCTAGACCAGCCACAGCTGTCAGTCATAGCTTCACAGATGAAGGTGTTGAGGACTTTTTTTTAAACCCCCTACTCTGTGAAAAGGATCATAAGAATAAAAAACTATTTTTTTCTAACACAAACGTTTTTTTAAAGAGTGAATGCTAATGTAGTTCATGAGAGAGTTTTTTTTTTTTTGAGTGAAACAAGTCACAAGTCACAATATTATACTCATATATCAAACGTTTGTTTGCCTTTATCAATTAAGCAGCTTTTTTTTTTACACATATGACACAGCAAGTGATGCATTTCAACCAGCTGAACGGACATGCCAAATAATGGTTTGTTCCAGCAGGGTTTTGATGCCGACAGCTGGCATTTCCAACTTACATTGCGCCAGACCACAAATAGACCCAGACACTCTCCAATTAAAAAATGCATGCAGCTAGCTTTATTAAGCCATACAAGTCAAGTCTGATCTATCTTATGATCGCGAGGAAAGAAATAGATGCTTGTGTTGTAAATGAGAAAAACACAAACAGAACTCAAAGTCACACAATTTCCTAAGACAGCAGTCAGACTACAAGGATCTAAAATAACATTTCATTATCTGAGGCTCATTAAAACAACAGTTCTAAAACCCCTCAACACTCCTCACCAATCACCGGTTCTCTCCTCGCTGCGCATTACACCTTAGTCATGGGACATGCACTGCTAAAAACTGTCATGCTGAATATCACTGATATAACTGAATAACTACACTTATAATGACTCTGATATATGAGTCAACCATTAGAAAAACAGTAGTATACCTTCTTAAATAACCACCAAATAAGTTTATTTATTAAATGTGAAAGTAACAGAGTTGCATAAGATGAAAATACTTTCAGTCTCGGAAGAGATTTAACAGCATCATAGAAAAGTGTCGATTGATTGAAATTATATTTTTTTCAAAGTGCTACAGCTTTTCCTCCAGACTGATTTTAATCATATTAATGGTACAGAAAGTCTTCCAACAAAGTCATATCTGAGTCGACTGCAGCAATGTGTTAGATAATCAAGATCGAGATCTAAAAATACTCCGTGTCTCACAGTTTGAAAGTCTTCTCTCATTACCCACTGTAATTAAAAGTAACCAAGGCATTCAAGCTCCAAATAGCAGACAACTGTTAATGTGAAGAGGTGACACTTGAAACTAAATTCCTTAGGATACAAGTTTGCTGAGGAGAGCGGAGTAGCTAACACGATATACGTGCACTCCAGTGAATGTGGGTCTGGAGAAAGGTGCCCGCTTAGGCTTAATGGTCAGCTAGCAATCAAATGTTTTCTGCGCAAAGCAAGACGCTGCGGTTTCGGTTTATTTGCTCTATAGAAATAATGACAGGTATAACTTTGCAAGAGTTCTGTGATGTTTCTCGCTTGTTATGTCTCACTTCTGTACAACTTTGACACTCTGCAGTAGTTTTGTTGAGCAGTTCCTGAGGCAGAGAACGACAGCATACAAAGGTCCTTATGATGAGCTGATGATCCCTCTTGAGATTATCAGTCTCTTGGGTTTCTTAATGTATTCGTCTCTGTTTATCGCACTACTGAATGCTTATCAGCTGCAAGGGGGAGTAGCTCAAACATCCATTCTGTCTTGTTTGCTTGATAGGCCCCCTTTTTCCAGCAGATGTGCAGAGATTTGGATAATAATGCAAGTTCTTTAATTATCTGCAATATTCACACAAGTCTATAGTTCCATTTCTGAAATTTAGTCTCAATTGTACTGAGCTCATTAAAAATTGAACAAGGTCAGGAATTAATCTGCTCTTGCCATTATTCATTTTGTCTCCAATATCAATTTAATTAATCACCTGGAATGACTCAAATGATTAACAGTGCCACGTACTACTGAGTGATTTCACAAACATATTGTGGGGTTTTTTCTTAACATCCACCTAAGGATCTCACTTATTAGTAGAAGAAAACATTCGAAGTACTTTCAGGGTTTGTTTTTTTAATAAATCTTTAATTTTCTTTGAGTGCAAATGATGATTTTTTACTCGGGCAGTTCACTGTTTGCTAATTTCACAGATTTTCTGACTCGATGATTGCATCATAAGCAAAAACGTGTGCGAGCGTGTCTGTGTACGTGTGAGTTTCTGACATTGCCAAAGCCAGTGAGCAGGTGCCATCACTTCTCATTCCCACCATTTCCAGTGAAAAGACATGTTGAGAACGAGACGGATCAGGGGAGTCTGCGGAAGGGAATGTGTGGGAGAAACCACTTTAATTCCTGCCTTTCAGCCAGTTCTCCTTGGCATTTTAGTTACGATTGCACATCAAGCTAATGCTACTGTAATTGAATTTGTCAGACTGTATAGCAGGAAAGCCAAAAGATATCTAAATCTACTCTCAGTGTACAGTACCTGTAGGCAGGATTTAAAGAAGACAGTGTTCTCCATTCTGATCCAAATGCTGTTTAACAGCAGACTGTAATTTAGCATATAATTTGAAATGCCATTACTAACTTGTGTTTACTGGTTTGTTTACATATGTTGCTGCTAAACTGCTTTCTTTAAGCACAATTACATTTTCCTTCACAATGCTCTATTACTGCAGAGTTCCTAAAAAGCTAAAAAGCTACCCTAACATGCATTTGAAGGTAGTAGGTGCCCAGTTCTCACTAAGCATTATGACTCACACCAGGCATACAGCAGCTATCCAACTCTAATCCACAAGAGATAATTTGGTATTCATGTTTTACAAATGTGCTTGAGAAAAATCCCTAAATCTTTTTGGCATGTGCAGTCGAGAAAGTCGTGCAAGCATGTCATCCACCATGAAAAGGCAGCTCGATGGTTGAGCAAAGCGAGGCTTTGTCTCCCGAATTCAGCCCGAAAGACATTGCCATCATCATCTTCCTTTGTTGCGGACTTTGTCTTTCCAGTATTTTACTGGTTTCTCAAAGGTAAATAGAGGCTTGACTCACTGGGACATGTGCAGTTTTCCTACAACAGGTAATAAATTTGCGTGTCAGGCCTGCGCGTCACAGATTAAACATGCTTTGTTTAGGATGATTTATGAGTGCAATGTCGCACTGGGTGCACTTGGCTGCAAGAAGCTGAGGGTTTGATGGTACGAGGGGGTAGCAGGTGGGGCGGTGGGTTGGTAAGTGTCAGATTTGTCTTACAGGAAGACTGATCTGTAGCTGCTCCGAGGGTGCCCACTGCAACACACACCTCTGTCATTAATCACACACAGCCTCAGAGAACAGAGTGCTTTGTCTTCTCCTCCTCACACACCAGTGCTGCAAGCTGTCACCGTCCCGAGAAAAGCTTACTTCAGAACAACTATCAAGAAGTAAAAGAAACTGCCTGTGCCCCCTGAAACTGCACATTGTATACTCACAGAAAATGGTACAAAGTTGCAGCACTAAAACACGACTTTCTTTGCTGTTCATGCAGTATGGCAGCCTTACTGCAAGACCATAAACTGTGCTACTCTTGCATTTGTCCTCGTGCAGAGAAGGTTACCTAGACATACAGGATTAAGATCATTCACTGTCCTCACGCAAAAACGGCTGATTCAGCAGGTAGCACAAACCATGTTGACTTATAATCCAAATACAGCTGACTGCTGATGCCCCACTTTCCACCGATCACGCACACTGACTCCTTCCATTCTGAGGCTGAATTTGAGGTAATTAATCACAGTGGTAGCAGAGTAGCAGGCTATTACGCCCAGAATCTTCTCACAGTACGATCAGTTGATTTTGACTTGAAGCTTAACATCAAGAGAAAAACACTCCCGACAGTAACAATATATTGCGCAATAGTGCTTCAGTTTAAAACATCACGCAGGAAGGGCCATTCTGCGTCGGTGAGGCGAGAGTTAGTCCTCAAAGCTATATTTGCATTAGTTGTGAGTGCCATGTGATATTTTGTGCAGTTTCCTGTTTGATCTCTTGCAGCAAAAGTCTATCGAACCCTGACACAAAAAATCTCTCATCTGGATTTTACTGCAGCATCATGTTCATAATAGGAATAATAGCAGAGGAGGAAGGGCGTTTATATAAAGGGAGAGGCGAAAGTAAGCAGATATGATAAAACTTGTTGAGTAACATATAGGCCTTAACTTGCCATTGCCCAGTTTGTTCAGTTAAGGTGAGCAAAAGGAAAAAGCGCAAACAACAAATTGTTTTAGTTTAAAAAGGCAGAAGAAAAGACCACGCATGGCTCTGAAGCTCAGGTCTAAATCCAATATTTAGAAAAGAGATCAAAGCATCTGACTTGTTTCAGATGGTTTTACGTCTGCACTTTGATTAGTTTTTCTGCTAGTTTTTTTTGGTTGTTAGAAAGTCCTGTGTGTGTCTGTTTTTTTAATCTTTACCCTGAGTCTCTCTTTTGTGATTTCTGCTTGCACCTTGACGAGTGCATTTGCTAGTATCTTGCAGGATGTTTATGCATTGTGTGTTTTTGGAACCTTGGAGTGTTTTTGCTACCTGACTGCTTTAGTTACTGTGCAGACCGCCTCTGTGTGTATGCCCTCTGCTGAGTTCATTCAAATTTGGGACTTTAATCTGTGCCCTCACTAGTCTGTGTTTAAATCTGCGTTTGGTTCTAGATCGTTGGATTGGTTATGCAGTACGTTCGGTCACGTAAAGAAGAAAGTTTTTGCATGACTCTATGCAGTCCTGTTAAAAACAAACTACACATAAGTAAGCACGCAGGACATTTGATAGCTTGTGGAAAAGACCTTTAGGAGCAATAACTTGTAGTAATCATTTTCTGTATGACTTTATCAGTGTCTCACGTCGCTGCAAAGGAATTTTGGCTAAAGTTTCTGTTCAGTTTTGCTACAGTTAATCGACATCCATTAATGCACTGCTCTCTTAAGGTCCTGCCACAGTGTTTCAGTCGGGCTGGGGTCTTTGACTAGGTCATTGTAACACAGTTATTCTTTTCTTCTTCAACCTTTCGGCTTGTAGAGTTGCTGCGGTGGTTGAGATCATTGTCCATGACCTAGTTTCAGCCATTAGCTGTCAGACAGATGGCCTCACATTTGACTTTAGAAGACTTTGGTATACAGAGTTCATGATTGACTCGGTAACTTCAAGGTACTCAGGTCCTGTGGCTACAAAAAAACCCCTTAAAAGCCCAAATCGTCACCCCTCGACCACCACGCTTTTCAATTGGTATGAGGTACTGATATGCTGTGTTGTGGTGCACTTTGATCTTGTGTGTCCAAAGGACGTTGTTTCAGAAGTCTTGTGGTTTGCTCAGATGCAACTTTGAAAACCTAAACTGTGCTGCCATGTTCTTTTTAGAGAGAGGAGCCTTTCTCCTGGCAACCCTTTCACACAAGCCATACTTGTCCAATCTTTTTCAAATTGTACTTTCATGATCTTTAATATTTAACATGATAAGGGAGGCCTGTAGAGTCTAAGAGCTCTTGGGGTTTTCCTGCAGTTACTCTGAGCGTTGTATGGTCTGACCTTTGGGTAAATTGCTGTGACGTCCACTCCAGAGAAGATTGTGACACTGTGTTAACGCACATTTGTGGGCTCCAGACCAGCAAACTGCCAGAATGTCTGCTTTTATCGATGTACTCACACTGGCTGATAATTGATTAATCAAGTGCAGTTGATTAGCAGCACCTGGCCGCTACTTACCCCCTAATTCCTATGCACAGTTTTTTTTTTTTTGTTGCTTTTTTAGTTTGTTTTTTAACAGTACTGCAAAAAACCTGCAGAACTGGACTCTTGCAAAAAACTTCCTTTTTTCATGACTGTACTCTAAGATACCTTAGACAGAGTACAGTCTGCACTTAAATACAGGCTGCACTTAAATACAGGCTAAAATTTGTAATCTACCCTGAGCATCTCATAAACGGTTAATTTCTGAATGTGACCCTTGGTGGTCAGGAAGGGGAATAACGATCTGTCAAAATAGAGCTCAGGTCCACAAAGCCTGCTTTCAGTGTGGAGAGCCAGATATGTGAAGTATATAATTGCATGCACTGTTTAACATTTATTACATTCAGTACACCATTGCGGTTTGTTTATCGTAACATACCAGGCAAACAGAGTAAATGTGCCTAGGCAAATATTTGCAGCACTATATCAAATTCAGCTACCAAATTAAGGATATCAGAGAGGCCAAATAGGGTCGCGTGTGAAATAACAGAGTTGTTAGGCCATTCACTGTTCCATACACACATGCCCTATCACACGAGTGGTTGAAGTGTTTGCACACAGAGCTTTGCCGCCTGCGGGCTTATATATCACACTGTGTCTTATTAAGAGCTTTTACAAAATCTGGCTTTCACTAGCCCCCCTTAGTCACCACTGTGAGGGTAGCGGACTTCGGGACCTTGGTTTGTACACAGCCCTGACTAAATGCTTTTTCCTCCCTGAAAAGATTGGGGGCAGTGCATGTGGATGATAGATAAAAGCAGAGAGTGGAGATATCATAGATGTTCTGTATATATTCACGGGGAAACTGGTTTAAACTGATATCCTTTAAGGAGATCACATATATTCAGCTTTCCTGGATGTCATGGCTTGAGGTGATTAAATTTACTGTCTATTTAGATGTGCCTCACGACAACCTTTACAGCATTCCAAAACATACAAAAAGTGACCAATACTGAAAAAAACATTCGACTCTTTGAAAATGTCATTTATAACCAGATTGTCTAGTAACTTGTTGTGATAACCATGGCGACAGTGCAGTATTAGCCTCGTGTTGCAAGTTCAGCTGTCACAAAGACAAGCCAGACAATTTTGCACAAAAGTTATGAGCAGTGACCACTGACCCATAAATTGTCTCCAGCTGCAACGCTGAGCCACAGAAATGACTTCACTGTAATCGTTGAAAGTTGTTACAAATTCTGGGTGTAGCCTATGTCCTATTCCTATAGTCACCAAAATAGAGGACTCCATTTTATTATAGAATGCTGGGAATTCCCCACCATTTCCTCTTGCTCTTGACCTCCCACCCTCCATTGTATGTGCAAGGAGAAGGTCTGAGGCCGGAGAAGAGTGCGCAGCTCTGCCAGGCTGACAGATCGGCTTGCCGTGCCCTCTGCTGCTCCGTCTGCACTGCGGCTCCATTGTTCTGCCCTTTCAGGTCGAGCCCCCGGGCAACTCCTCAACATTGTGTCGGACAGACCTGCAACCTGATACCACAGCAGCAGGCGCCTGCCTACATCCCCATGGAACACTGATGCTTCATCATGCACTGTATATGTGCATGTGGGTGTGTTTGAGTATGTACATTAAGTTTCAGGAGAGAAAAAAATTATTTCTATATAAAACTATGGTGGAGTAACTGTTCACCACTTTAGTCTTATCTGTCGAAGATGTGAGCGATCAGCGTGCAAGCAAATCACTTATACGTTCATCACATGGAAAAAATGTTTACATATTCAAGGAACCATAAGAACAGGGGCAAACCTTAGACTACACTGCAGTGGTATGTATGTCTACACAGGCTTGATGCTCTTATTTAGCAGCAAACTATACAGCCGCAGTCACATCTTTACAGCAACAAGAGGAAGACTGACATCTTATCTCACCTCCACAGAGAAATGGAAAAACTGAGTCTGAAGAAGCCTATAGCAGACACAACACAACAGCCTATACACATCAAAGCAAACCCCAACCAAGCTGAGCATGCCGTTGTGTGTCACTGAGGAATAGTCCTCTTTTTATGTAACACACAGATGATTAAAGAGTTCAACACAGCAAGCAGACTAATGACTCCACTGGGTTGCAGGGGAACTCAGGAGAGAAGAAGGCAGGGCCTCTGGAGAATATGTGCTGAAACAGGGATAGGTTCTAAAATATACAAATTTATTCATCAGAAAGCAGTCTTTTTTATGCCATCGTTGTGTGCGTATGCGAGTGTGTGCAGGTGGCAGAGAGTGAATGTGAGCAAGGAAGGCGGAGGGGGAGAGAGGGAGAGAGATGAGAGAGAAAAGGATATAGCAAGTCTGATAGTATCAGCCTTCTGTGAGCTGTACAACATCAAGCAACCAGCAACAAACACTGCAACAAAAAAACTGCAACTCTGCCATAATGTCAGTTCCACTTTCTGAATCTCTCTTTTTTTTCTCTAATACTATAATGTGTATTTTTAAAAATCATTAATAAGTCATCTGGCACCATTTAACAGAGTTTTTCATTTGCTTTTGTCCTCCGTTTGTGAGACATAGCAAAGGAGGCAGAAATATATGACTACACATACATACACATACATAATCCATTTTATTCCAATTGTTAAGCTGTCCATCATTATTACAGGAAGGATTCATGACCACAACCTAAATTTGATTTTTTTTTTAAAGTACTTACTATACTATACAAGAAATTTCCTCGCACAGCACATAATAGATACTTTTCCTACTCTTGAAATGATTTATCATCAGTCATATTCATGTGCTGTTTGTGCACGGTTATTGCTGTACTGGTGTTAATTCCAAACACACCCACAAACTAGTCCTTAAAGAAACATTTTGTATTTGTACAGCAAATTCCACACAATTTTTCCCTGCCCAAAACAAAGTTGATTTTCCACCATTTTTTCTAATGCCTGTCATGGGATACTAAAGCCTGTCTCAACACATACTGGAGTAAATGAACAGAGCATAGCATACCAGGCAGATTCAAGTTATATCATTAACTTTGTACTGTTTTCATCTCTTTCATTTGTCACGTTGTTGTATCAGTGGATAGCTCAGTGCAGTCAGTACATGTTTGTGTGTGTTTTTTTTCCCTTTTAAATCCAGTAGCCATGTGAACGGAGACGTCTAAAAATTACAACAAAGCAGCGTGTCTTAAATTTTGGGGAGATTCCATTCCCTCTCTTGTTCACTTAACTCTGAGTTTTTTGTAACCCATTGTGCTCTGAGAGGAAACATATTTCATCCTTAGATTGAGGTGCTATTTTTACACAAACAGGTAGCAGAGTGGCAAAATGAGTCAGTGGTAGAAAATTACATCATATTGTAAATATATAAACTAGCCAGTTGCTTTCGTAGGCACATCTTGTTAAAAGGTTTGACTCCAGAACTGCCTTAATTCTTCATGGCATAGATTCACAAGGTGCTGGAAACGTTCTTCATAGATTTTAGTCCATATCAAAGAATTGTTTTTATTTTTATTTTTTTGTTATTGACACATATTTCTGCTGTAAATCCATGCCCATCTACTTGTGCATTTAGAGATATTCTGCTGCATATGTTGGTTGTAGCAAGTTGTTATTTGAGTGACTGTTGCCTTTCTATAAACTTAGAAAGGCAAGAGTTCTCAGATCTCTGGTCTTAACAGAGATGTCGGCCATGGCTGATTACATATTTACATCAACATGCAGTTAAGCACCTGTACCGAATGAAATGGCTGGTGAATGTATACTTTTTACACAGCTTCTATATGACTGAATGCAAACATTTTAAAATATGTTAATGACAATATGTCTCAAATGGAAACATAGGTTGTTTATGTAGGTATTTCCATCCATCCATCCATTTTCTGCTGCTTATCCAATTCATCCAAAACATATTCTAGCTGCCAAGAGGCAAAAGTGGTAGATTTTGAGACCTTTAAACATGACCACAAAACATGTATCACTTTATTTTCTATCATTATTATCTTACATTGTGCACGCACTGTATTGAGCAAACACACATTTCTCTAATTAGCATATCGCACTTTGGAAAATTAAAACAGTTTCCTCTTTTTACTTAGTGGTGTTTAGATCTGATTTGATTCTGCATAAGGAATCCAGGAATTGTTTAATTTCAGCATTATATCCTTAGAAGCTTTGCTACTCCTATTTGGTTTAAGGATTCCTTTAGAAAAATAAAAACCCACAATGGTACAAACACACATGTTTTCCTTATCCCTGGGCATGGCATTGAAATAGTAAATGTAAATCCACTAAATTGGTTACTTCTCACGAGTACAATCGAGAAGGGATGACAACATAAACAATGGTGCAGAAAGTTGTTCAAACCAGCTGCACAGTGCTATTGTTAGGATTAGAGGGGTAATCTCATGGCTGGAAAATCTCATACTACAGACACCTGATCAGCCAGGGTGCTTGTTCCTCTTTCATTTTGCAGTTATTGCAAACAGCATTCCTCAACATTAGTCATATTATCACAATATACATTTTTACCTCCCTTCATGAAATGTCTATTATTTTGTGCCATGCCTTACATATTTGTACAACCTGTACTACAAGACTGGCAAGAGTTTTTAGTTTTTACCTTGGCAAAGTAAATCTTATTTGATCAAATATTTCTTATGATAAAATGAACATTCACTATGATATAGATAAAGTGAAAAGTAGTGCCTAAAATATGCCTGTAGCATATGAGTATTACACATGAAACAAAGCAGAGGAGGGCTGAGACTAGGCCAAGAGATGAAGGAATGAAAATAGAAAGGAAGAGAAAACAAAGAGAAATGAGAGCTTGTGTTTGTCTGTATGGGCAGAAGGCCTGCAGAGCTTGGCAGGAGTCCCGCTTCTGACAGCAGCTGCGGCCTCAGTTTTATATCTTAAGGTGGTGCCTTGACTCCACACCAGTCTTTCAATCTCCAGCTCTCATGTTTTCAATCAGAGGGGACCATAAATTATTGTCAGCAGTAATCACAGCTGTCCATGATGGGCCTGCTGAGGGGTCCCAGCCTGTCCTGGTGCATTAAGTCACACTGAAAAGTGGCACCTCCGATATTGGCAGTGGGTTGGACCTGCAAGCGGCCTAAGACACATCACAAAAGTTAAGAAGAGGTGTTAAGAAGAACCTGAAGCAAATGGAAAAGAAATGCTTTGTTGAGGCTATCTCGCTTTGACTTAAAAGATTTGATTACTTGCACATGACAACCAGTCAAAACACATGAAGACCAGTTTCTAAAGAGCTGTAGTTATGCTGCTAAGCTTCAGCTTTTTGTGGCAAATGAGTATTTGATATCTCTTCAATTTATATTTTTTGTTCTAACCTCAGGGGAATTTCAGGGATGAGGTCTTGAAGTTATTAATGAATATTTAAATTTGAATGAGCCCTTTATTCCGTAACAGTGGAACGCAGTGCAAATGAGACTGTACATCTGTGATCAAACATGATCATTAGCTGTTGCAGTCTTTTAAAAAAAAAAGAAGACACGACGTTATCTGTTTGTAGCCCTGGAAGAAATGACAGATATGCCTGTTAGATTTCCACTAAATGCTGGCACAGCTCTCCTCCCTGAAGTCGTAAAGCAGAAAAAGTGGGCTTCCCCTCTTTCTTATGTCCGCAAAATTCATCTGGCTCCCCTGGCAAGTTGCCCGGGTAGTTGTGGCATGGTCTATGTTTTTTCACGACAGCACTGTTATTTTGCTGTGAAAACTCAGCATGGGGTGGCACACCCACCTCTGGCAAGACACTGCTGTCAGAGCTGATCAGCAGAGAGCAGCCTTCCCTTTCAATTAGCCTTGTCTGTCTAAGAACAGGGCCAGGAGCACCAGCATACAGCCACACAGGCACCCAGTGAAGGAACAGCAAGGAGAGCAGGTGGGAGAAGAGGGGAGAGCTGGAAAAGTAAGCCCCAAAACTCCAGACGGGGACTGAAATACCCTCCACTGCTGTGCACTAAGTCCCTCTGTACCAGAAAGGGCCCTGCCATGGCACGTCACAGTAAACACAGGCAGGCTCCATGGAAACATGGCCATTTGGCACAAACGCATGGGATGAGATATGGCACCAATGAGGCAGATAATTCCCTGAATAACTATATCTTCCCCCTCATGTGCTATCACAGTGAATAAGAGTGTAGTGCATGTGCGTGTGAAAGGCAAGGAAAAAGAGAGCATGCAGGAAACAGCCGTCTCACATATTACCCATAGTCTTACTCGGGATAAGAACAGTTTATAAGCCAGTGATCAAGATACAAATTAGAGGCTGTTCAGGAGCCTATAAACAGCATTGAAGGATCTTCAGGAAGAGCACTGGGAGTGAAGAGAAAGGATAGCAGCCATGCCCCTAGGTTGTTTATTACAAATGCCACATCCAGGTGGGATTTGCAGAGTTGCACCCTAGCCAGCATCTTTCTCTCAGTGGAAAGAGCCTGAGGTGGAGGATGGTAAACATGGGCAGCTGTAGCACAAGCACAAATCCACCCATATGCTTGATGGAGAGTTTAGAAAAAACTGCTAAGAGGAATGAATGTATCAATAACTTTATTAATTCCGTGGTTATACTTAGCATTCAGCATACTGCTCGCAGATTTTATCAGCAACACTACCTGTTTAAAGTCCATTAAACTTTTAAATAGCTTAAGGTTAAACAAAACACCTTGTTCATTTTTTTATTATTATTATAAACTTTGGTTTATAATAATAAATCCAAGCAATACAAAGTGACAGAGAAGGAAAGGACATTGTGATATGCCCTTCCAGATTTCCGTGCTCCTTTCTCCCTAGATGCCCTACTGTAATGAGTATCATGTGTTTAACTCTGCTGTAGAAAGTCATTGTACCTATAAAACCAACGGCTCTGTCTTGAAACCTTGAAAAGTCATCACTGGCTAAACCTCAAAGGTAAGTACAGGTAAATGTGATAAACAGACAAAATCAGCACAGTTAATTCAAAACTTGTCGCTTCTGTCATGCAACCTCCCATCTAATTAAAGCAAACATTGCAGTTGTTGAGAATATAATGTCCCTACAAGGACAAAAAATACTTGTTCTGGGGAATTTAAGTAAGATCACACGGTCATCATTGGCAGATTGAATTTGCCCAGTCGTCCTGCACTAGCAGATACTTGAATTTCCCCTTTTTTCTAAGCATTTTCTACATTGACGGGAATAAGATGAAGGTAATCATCTGTACGCAACTGGCAAAGCCCCAGTCTGCTGATTGAGATACCCATGTGATATGACTGAAAGGTCCAGAGCACAGTTACTGTTTCCCTGGTAAATGTTTTACACTCCAAAAGACACCTCAGTTGAATGACAGACAGCTGTTGCACTACCGGGAGCTCTAAAATGTTTGCATCCCATTAAGTCCAGTATAAAGTCATCAGTTTGGGACATATTGCTCAGTTTGTTTGTACAGCTTTGTCTTTCGTGTCATAACAACTGGAAGGAATATGACAGGCCATTGCTGGGTTTTGTACAGATGAGGACACCAAACAGCATATCTAGTAATAAATTTGTTGTCAGTGGTATAACACAGACACAGCATTATGTTTGTTATGTGGCAGGGGTGATTCTGTGTGCTCTTTTCCCCCCATTATATGGTTAACTCAGTATCTCAGCACACTTTCAAGTTATTCCAAACTCCAAAATCCTGTCGGTCTTTCATTTCTCTAGTCCCATATGTATCCTGTTCAATCCATATGTAAGTGAGGATATGAGTCTGCTTCTTTGTTCTTTTGCCATTCACAACTATCAAGACGGCATTTGTGGATAATTTATTTCATCCTTTTCTGACCAAAGTTATCATGTGTATTTTCTTTTTGTATTGCCAAATCACACCGCACGCTCAAATACAACTTGAACTTCAAATATTAGTGTGCGTGGTCATAAAACAGCAATAAAAGAACACATGAAAATTTTGAGAATTTAGCAAAAGTACAGAGGGAAGGACAGCACCCTCTCTTGCCTTTCCAGCTGATGTGTGGGATGAGGGCCCCTTTGGTGAGCGTTGTTGTCAGCCGAGACAAACTGCAGCTCCTGGGAGTGCCCCAGATCTGACAGAAACCTCCCCCTCCATCAGTCACGTCATCTGAGTCAGTGAAGGAGTCTGTGCCCTGCTCGCGGTCACACTAACCAGGAGACACAAGCTGTTCCTCTCCAGGTGCTCATTAATGCACTTGTCCTTGATACCTCCACCGTACAACAACACAAAGACAAACACATGCCTGCCGTGTTCTAATTACACTTGCGCGCACACACTCATGAGGATGTGCATCATACATTTTACTAAGAGACTTGTAAATGTCAAACAATGGCAGACGCCCCTTTACTCCCCCCTCCTGTTTTTCATCTTTTCTTGTTTGCGCTGGGTGCAGTTGGGGAGAACTGTTGTTCCAATGCAGGAAGAGATGGAGTGAATGTAATGCTATGTAAAGATGGTTCAAGTCTTTGAAGTGGGGGACGTTGGGGACAGCTGACAGCAGAGCCAACATTGGAGTGGAGAGCTAGGCTGGAAGAATTCATCAAGCTTTTCCAGCAATTAGCATATGGGTCTAATTATCATATGAAACCGATCCTCCATAACTAGCTTCTGCCTCCAATATGACTTTCTATCTTTCTAAATTATCGCCCATCCCACTGACAAATGGTGAGCATGAATGACCCCTGTATTGTCTTATAGCTCTCCTCTCCAAGGCCTGCTTGAATAACTACCATACCTCCAATGTTCGTTTTGCCATTATGCAGTTAAGCCAGACAGTTAATTATCCAGGAGCAGGGGAGGCCAGGTCTCTTTGCTGGCTGCGATAACGATATGCTTTGCTGGGCAGAGAATGAAGAGGGCCAGCCCATAGGGAACCGTGCTGATGTCAGGCAATCTTTCAAAAAAGGCCCAGGCAATTAGATGCACCAGTGCTACCAGGGATGACTAGTGTTATTGAGGATACTGGCTAGCCTCTCTAATGGGGGTATTTAGGGCAATTATGATAAAGATGTCAAGGCGACCTCCCTGCGATTGCTGCTTTTACAAGGGGTGCCTCTAAGTGCAAGATCACAGAGCAGAAATAAGGAGTGACTAAAGATGTGGCCAGTCCCGTGTGGAAGTCTGGCCACCAGCAGAACTGCACTTAAGACTCGTCTCATGTGGAAAACACTGTCAAGAGGTGCTAAATGGGATAATCTGCCCTCGGAGTTGAGTTTTATGGGAATTTTGGAGTCTATTATGACAGTCTCAAGAAAGTAAACACTCAGTGCTCAATTAAAGAGTAAAGCCCGGCTGATTTGTTTCCATTTCGCATCATACCTGTTCAGCACATCTGGCCCAGGGAGACACAGAGCACTGTTATTATTTAATGGACGAGGGAAGCTGACCATCTGTAAGGTAGAAGAGCCCCACAAAGGGGCCTTTCATGTGGCTACTGTTGAACACTGCTTGCAACTGAACTGAATTGTTTCCATACACATGTTCACCTTAGCCATCACCTTTCCACCACTGCCGTTCTCCAACTCACATCAAAGTTACAGTTCAAGGACATAACTGAGAGCTACTGGTCACCACACACACTTATACCTAGCCCGCCCATTTACAGAGTTAGCATATGCCATCCACATGGCTGGCATGACACTAAACACACACTGACTAATGTCTGAAGTAGGTTCAAAGAGGTAACAGCAGAGGAAAAGTGCAACGTGGATGCAGCATGTATCCTCGTTCCTCCTTTAAAACAGTCAAACAGCTGGTCGTGTTCTTACAAAGCGCTCAGTACATTTCCATGATTGTTTTTATACCGTGTCTGTGGATAATGCACCATGATATCCCTCTCTCTGTAATAACCTCTCAGGGCAGACATTAGACAATCAGGAAACAGCAATCCCACTATCTAGATGAAGTAAAGCTCTTCAGTGAAGCACATTCCAGAAGTAAGTGTTTCTTTTGGTTGTAGTTGATGGAACAGAGCCATACGCTACTTCAGAGGGACCATGGAGATTAAATATAAGGTTTAATGCAATAAAATCCTCAAAGCACACTGAGCCTCTCATTTTAATGTTTTAATAAAGAAGTGCTGCTCAAGAAAATTAAAAAGGCAAGAGACATTAAGCTTAAAAATCAAAAGTTTTGGTCTTGAACCATAGTGCCACAGCTTTCTATATCACTTTTGAGCTGTCTGTGTGTTTGGATGGTCTATTCAGACGTGGGGTATATGTTATATTTTCCAACTGGTAATATCATGGGAATAACATTTGTTGTTAAAGGATCATAGTGCACAACCTTTAACATTTGGTGGTGATGGAAATGGGATGGGCTTGCTAGCTTAGAAATTTGTTGGGCAAAGAAGTATTGAGTTCCATATGATGGTTTGCTTACCAGATTCCATGTACACGTCAATGCACAACTCTGAAACACTGAGTCATTAGAAATCATGGACAATGTTGTAATCTCAACATTAGCATTTCAGCCACCACCATAGTGGTGCTTTGGAGCCAATATTTGTACAAGAGGGCAGAATGCTTATCTGGTGGTTAGCAAGTTGCTATGTTGCTAGTTAGTGCTAAGTAAAAAACAAACAAGCATAACAAAGTTATTCACCAAAAACTGAAGCAAGGCTGTAACTTACTGCAGGATATTTTCTTTAGCAGATAACTACCTCAAAAATGCTCTAAAAACACTACATTACCACATTGCCACACCGCCTTGTTTTATACTGTTTAACATATCATGTACAGTACAAAAAAATGGACACCACTACTTGTTTTCATAATTCCAAGTCTTGAGCTAACAAATTGCCAATCTTTAGCCAATGAGCATACCCTGGATAACTGTCCTTTTTGAAACACAGAAAGATCAAATGAACAAAATGGTTCTTTTATTCAGTATGACCTCAAATGAGTGCCCATTTCTTCAAACTTCTAGTGCAACCACAGCTATCATGCCTTGCTGGTCATTGTAAAGAAAGCAGATTTTAGACACTTCATGTTGGCTTGAGGCCCAGAAAAGTCCTTTACACCGTTTGTGGGATTGGCTAACCCTTGGCACCATCCTCAAGTGGCCATTAGAGAAGGTGCAGTTTGCAGACAAGAGATGTCAAAGTTATTTTACACCGAAGGCCACATACAGCTCACTTCGATCTTAACTGGGGCGGGTTAGTAAAACTGAAAAACTAGCATGAAAAGCTGCAAAAAATTACAGTTAAAAGTCCAAAACTGTATGCCCTTCTTCATATTTTCCAAAACTGTTCAGCAGGCCAGATTGGAGTCTTTGTCAGGCCAATTCTGGGCCCCGAGCCTTATGTTTGACACGCCTGTTATAGATTATGTTGTGAGGTTTGATGTAAGTGATATTGACACAGATGCATTCAGATTTGTCATTTTTAAACACCATTTCTAGTGTTATAAACTAGAATGTCATTCATATAATTTATTTGCCACATATGAGTTAAGTCCAAATGCTCCAGAAAAAAATACTAAATTTTCTCATCTGCATTTTTTTTAAACTGATAAATAAAATACTGCCATATGAGCATTTTAGTCATTCTACAAAATGCTACAAAGTGTTTTCCAACTTTATAAGCAAATGGGAATACAAGCAATCAATCAGGTCAGGTTTGCCCTTCTGGAGAAACAAGGATGCCATTCTACCCCACCATCAGTCATGCACCACCTCTGCTTGTCCTCTTGCCTATTTTCACACCATCTCTTTCACTCCACACCTAACACAGTGACTTATTATGTTATCCAACTTGATTCCCCTTGATGTTGCTCTCTTCTGCTCTCTTTCTGCCCATGAGTTACAATCCCATCTTCAAATGTTTGGCAGATTCAAGAAAGCAGGGGGGGACAGAAGGAAAAAATATCCTTTTAATATCTACAGCCAAGTGTCTTCAGTTGGTGTGTGTAAAGCTTCTATGTTTTGCACAAGGTCAGTTAAAAAGTATAGGATGTAAAAAGGCTTTCCATGACAAATTGCTCCTTGTAAAAATAAAATTTATAACACCAGGATCATGTGGATGTGTGTTGTCTTCTTGGGGGGTTAAGTCTTCACTCCAGTTTAACAAAGAAAAAAGAAAAAAAAAGTCAAAGCATTTCCCAAAAGGGTGCAACATATGCCTGTACTATATAAGGTCACCTTTAAGACTGCTGTGCTACACAGCTAAGAGGTACAGTTAAAACACCTGGTAAGCAACAACCCACAACTTTAGATTACGAGTGCAAATCGTCATGAAAATCACTGAAAAAAGAGGCAGGTTAAGCAAAGTCATCAACTACAGCCATTTGTTAATCAATCGCAGCAGAAAGATGTATTTCTCTTAAGGCAGATAGATAATCAAAGGCTCTGCATCAGGTCTGAACAAAGGACCAGCATGACCTGCTGTGTGTACATAAATCCCAGCTGTAATGATGGATGGCTACTTGGCAGAGTGTTGTTCTACGGTGCAGTTGAAGAAGAATCCCACTGTGACTTCCATCCACCATCACACACAAACATATTTAAACACCACATGTACCTTTATTTACAGATGCTGAGATGGTGATGTGTGACCACTGATTTAAGGTGTGTAATGAAAGTGTATAAAATTGGTGTTTATGCATATGTATGTTTTCGTGTAACACACAAACATAACCGTTCACTTGGTCTGGTTACATCAGAGGGGTAGAAAAAACAGTTCTACCTCTGCTGTTTTTGACTCGTTCTTTCATCAACAGGAAGATAACAAAAGAAGAAAGAAGGGAAAAAAGCAGACAAAGAGAGTGAGAACAAGACCCACCATCCTTTCAGGAAGGACCCTGCAGGGTTTGGGGCCCTGAAAAATAAGGCTAATTTGAAGGTCATTTAAAGAGCGCCAGGCGTTGCAGCTCAGGAGGGGGGCCTCAGAACAAGTGCAAGGGGAGCGGCTAGGTTTGCACCGCTGTGAGGTAGTCGCTCCGACAATCCCTGGTGCTCTTCATCAATCTCTCCCATCCACCAAGAGCCTCCTCTGACCCACATACCAGCCAGGGGGAGGGGGGTTGCCTTTCTTCCATTATTGATATCACTGCATCACACAACCTGAACTTATATGAACCAAGTCAGCAGAGGAGGCACAAAAGGTCAGAGAACCACAGGCAGACATTTAGCCTCTCATTCACATTCACAGTCAAAGGTAGGTGACATAACCCCCTTTTTTGATATGCCTACTGTAAACTAAACACTCGGTTTGGAAGTGTATTCTTGAAGATGGGGGTGTTAACTGAGTGGTCTTAAGCAAGAAGAGAAGATATGCCGAAAGAGCACTAACTACAGTACAGTACTGTGCAGAAGTCTTGAGTCACTCCGCATCTCTTTATATTTTGCTTCCAAGGAAGCAGACATTCTTCTTGAGCAATAGTTCTCCAGGCTTTCTGGAAATATTTCAAATGTCTTCTTTGGAAATTGTTTACTTTTTCATTCATTTTCAGTCCAGTCTTTGTACCTTTTTTTCTTTTTTCTTGTGTAAACTCAAGACCACTTTGCAAAGAAGCTATTTTAAATTCTAACTTTCGGCTCTTTGGTGCCAGCAGACTGTTGCATGAACATATAATTCGTTCCAATTTTTTTTATCTAAATCTACAAAAAAATGCCAAAAAACACAGAATCCGACAGGCTGAAAATAGTATTTCTACACTAACAAGGTGCTTCGCAAAGTGCTATTAGCTGAAAACATGCCGTGTCGTGACAAGGTGTGCTTAAAGTATTTGAAGAAACTGAACAAGTTTCTTGTTCAGGAAAAAAACAGAAGAAGGAGAGACAAGTCTAAATAAAACTGTCTATAGCTGATCATAGTATGTGTATGACATGACATATCTGAAAGTCACGTCCTCAAGAAATACAGGGGACCTGGGGACTGCATCTGGGCCTTTAGCTGAGTCATCTACTGTTCACAACAGTTGTGTAGTGGATCTATATATATATTCACTCCTTACACACATTCCAGAGAGCCCAAACGTGCCACTGGACTAAAAGTTGTTTAACTAAATGTATTTGAAAACAAAAACGTACATGTTATTTATCCGTATTTGTGTACAGCACTTTGTATCTGCTGTGGCTGTTTTTAAAGCACTATGATAGTATTGTATGGTACGGTATGTAACGTACACAGATATACACGTACTGTACACATCGCCATTAGTTTTGATATCAGCTACTACACAGACACGCACACAAAGTTATAAAGATGGTGATAATGCTGGTACCCTCAGCAGTCTAAGACTGCTATATGTGATATAGATATTAAAAGTAAGATCTTTTGAGTACAAACACAAAATTACTATAAATTTCAAATTTTTTTCCTGGTTGGTATCAAGGTGAAAATGTGTACAAGGCTCGAGCACTATTCACCAAGGAGCTGCACCTTCCTCTCATCTCTCTGAGGGACATCCTTGGCAGTTGTTTGTGTGTATGTGTGTGCCTCTTTTGGTGTTAGTTTGGAGGGATATAGAAAAAGTCCTTTAAATCATTTTGGAAATGTCTTGAGAGCAGTTGCTGATCTGTGTTTTAGCACCTAAAGCTCGATTGCCGGTTGTGGAACGAGCCAAAACCCTCCAATACACATATCTTGCTGTCACAGTGCTGCTAAAATTGTGTTTACGAAGGAATATACATGCTGTCAGCACACAAAATGGCTAGTCTATTGGTTTAGACCGCTATTGTCTAAATAAAGAATAGCAATATCAACTCCAAAGCGCCATAATCTTTGATTTTGACACTGAACAGAAAGAGAAGAATAAGCTTTAGGGGAGAAACAATAGTAGATTTGTTTTCTGCGTATGTTTCAAATTAGGCCATGGTTTAGGTAAGGATAAACACTAGTTTAAGCCATTCCAAGTGTTTACCACAGCAGAGAATTGTATGCATATGAATAAAAAACACTATTGTTTAACAAAGCACTGGAATGGAAGGATGCTGCTGGATGCAGGGAGAGCTTATCGCAGTGTAACTATCACGTCTTTGCTCTAGATGGCTTAAGTCGGTTCAAAGGAAAGGGTTCCTGGCTTAAGTGTCCGCCTTTGTTTCTACTTCTTAACAATGGCATTACTTTCACAAATACTGTGCCACTGGATATGTTCCTCCAAAAACCTCGCTTTATCTAAAGTGTAGCAGCTGTCAAGGCATTTGCATATTTGCTGTGAGTCAGAATATGATACATTTGTTGAAGGGGTAAACCAGTTGTGTGGTTTAACAGTTAAAATTATAATTTGTCAAATCGTGTCCCTAAATTCAGACTGATTTAAATTCAAATGTAATAAACAATAGAGTCGTCAAGGATGAAACAGGAATATCAGAGCTCCTATAGAATTATTAATGATTTAAGGCATTCCTGAAAGCTATGTCACATTAAATGTTGTCTGCTTTATTTGGCCCCACGCTACAAACCATCTCTGACAACAGGGACTCGAGTTTATCGCTGAGGGGTGGGTGTCTGTGGGTAAACTAACACAGGAAGTGGGGACAGCTGTCTAAAAGACAGGTTCTACTTTGTGGCTTCGACAAATAACTGTGACATATTTGACAAGCATGAGCACAATATGATTGATGAGTCTTGCTGATTGAATACGACTGCAATAAGAGCTGAGTTTATAGGCTTCATTTATCTGTGAATTGGACCCATAAATTGATTTCTTGTTATGCAGGACTGGCACATTCCTGTGTGGAAAGTTAAAGCTGGGTATGCGAGTAATAAAACGTACATTATAAATTATTACAAAAATATATACATTTTGCATTAAACTGCTTGTAAAAAAGACAAAAGGATCTTTTGAAAAAAATGCATGATGTTGTTTTATTGAGTAGAATGACTCGTGTCAAACTAAAACAGCAAGACCGTAAAATTACTAACAATTCATGACAACGCCATTAACTTTGCATTCATTTCCCCTTTTGATTCAGCTCATTGTGGAGTATATTATATTTCTGCATGTTCATAACGCCATCCCTTCACAAGCCGGGGACAGTGTGGTTTGTTACTTTGCCTGTTTGTGACCGCAAAGTTGTGTGGCAAAGGTTTACCATACAAGCGCAGAGAATTCACCCATGCTTCCTGTGCAACTGCATGCAAGACGCAGGTTTTCTGACTAATTATGTGACTTTTTAAGATCCCAAGTTTGGTTTCTGTAAAAACAGTGGAACATCTATGTTAGCAGCACATTGAGGAGCAGTTGCCCTGCTGCCTGCATGTTTTATTTTTTCTGCTGAAGAAAAACTCAACAGACAAGGAAGTTTTCAGTTTTCATCTAAAGCTTTGGCTTTGCTAGTGATGTTGACAAGGTTGCCATGAGCCCCTTGAACTGTGAACAGAAGGGCAAGTGCTATAGTGCCTGAAGGCAGGTTTCTATGGTGACTTGACAGATGAAAATTTAGTAATTGCAAGCTAAACCCAGGTAGGGGTATGTCCTAAGTAAATTCAATACTAAATAAAAGTATTGCTTTTGTATTGATTATTATTTAAAGAGCTAACATGTATGATTTCAAAGCAGCACTTGAGAAAGAAAACATTCATCATCAAATAGTTATAATCTTTAAATCCTTGCAGGAAGCTTGGCTTGCCTTCTCCTTTGTCTGTCAGAGAAACGACCTAAAATAAATTTATTCAGCGCTAATGTTTTTGGAACGATTCCATGGAAAATTAAGAACATGGAAAGTCAGAGGTGTATAGGGTAAACATACATTAAAAACTGTTTTTCTTCCGCAGTCTATATGGGCTGTAGCTGGCAAAGATCTGGCCTGGAAGCTCTGAAGGGTTATCTTATATCCTCTGTTCCCACTAAGCAGTGCAGACATAGGAGTCTGTGTGCAATGCAACATCTCAAAACTACATGAAGAAAACACTAAATGTTCAATGAGGTGTCATAGTTTTTAAGTCTCATGGTTTATATTTGAATTAAGATTAAGGGAAGATCAGTTTTGCTGAGTACAAAATACTGCTTAAGCTTTAAAATGCTCTGTAGATAGAAATGCTCTTTTGTTAACGCGTTATCTCGCTACATGACACTCTTTGGAGCTAATATTAGTATAAGAACATTTTGTTAGAAAACTTGACCAAGAGTTGCGGATGCGAAAGTCTACTTAAAACCCAATACTACAGTAAAACAAAGCTAAAGAAGAAGAGACTACTCTTTTGGAAATCCTTCCCGTTTGTACTGTGTGTATACCATATGTTTGTGCACGGTGCAGTAAGAATAAAATAGAAGAATGTGCGTTTGAATGGCGTTTGGCAGTGGTGAGCAATTTTAAGCACTCACTCTCCACCTCTCATCACCCCCACACACTCTCTTGAATATCTACACATACACACAAACACACACACAGATGTCAGAGAAGCCTGAGTGACTCTAGCCCTGTCACTGGGTGCCTACTGTGAAAACACTCCCCCCTCTCTCCCTCTCCCTCTCCCTCCCCCAGCCCAAAGCCCCCTCCCTCTTTTCTGGACGCCAGCCTGACATACCAGACCTTGTTCGTTAGCGCATATTTTTACCCACCGTTACTAAATTAGGAAGCCAGAGGGAGCAAATGGTGTGTAGCTGCCAAGGCAGAAGAAGAAGGGTCTGATCAGGCCTGGGTTTGTTGAGGGCCCATGCCAACCCTACCAGCTTCATTAAGAGCCACTTGGGTTTCAGAAATAGAAGCCCAACAGGGACTGGGGCCAAACAGAGCCCTGAATGGCCAGCCAAAAACTCACGGGACAAACAAACAAATAAACGAGTTGTCTCATGGCCTGCCAGAATCAACCGGCAGCAGCCATCCCAAGGAGCCATTAGAAGTTATCTTAGGCAGTCTTGCACACAAAATGTGCCCTGCCCCGAGTTTAAAAGTGGTGACAGTATACACACACTCCCAGCAGCACGATACAGAATAAATTAACCTAGAAAGCTGTCTCTGGAGACCAATTTCTCAAAGCAGCCACAGAGACGTTATTTCTTGTTTATTTGGTATGAATATTGGGTACTGATGTAAGAAAGTATATTTTCACAAGGAAATGTACATTTCCTCCTCCTGCTATGGGTATATAGCTTTTATATTAAAGCACAAAATGATGGGAAACACAGGTATGGGTTATCGGCACTTTTACAGCAACATTTTAATTTGAAGGCCTTTTAGTTCTTCGAATACACCTGTACTAACAATTTATAGCCATACAACTGTACTATCATACCCTTTATAAAAAGGAAGAATGTTGCACAGCATCGAAACAGACTGCATACCCAGTGACAAATAATAAATTAACTTAATCAAGGGGAAAGCATGTTGCTGTGTAGAACACTGAATCACACTTATTTGCACGAGATTTGGACAAACAACAGAGCTTGTGTGCAAACAGCATACTTTAATCTCTGGATGTGTAACTTCAGCAAAGTACAAACAATTAGAGAACACAAGAAAAAACCTCCTTTAAGCAGTAAAATTAGAAGCCATGGAAGAATGTCTTTCAGGTTCATTGTTTACCATCTCATCAAAGTGGCACCTCTCAACCTGCGCACCACTGCGACTTCAGCCCATTTAACACCCACCCATTAAAACTAATGAGCTACAGATGACATTGAACAACTTAAAGGTCAATGTTGCCTCCCACCCATAGGTACATTAACCAATAAGCATACAGAGATTTTTGTTTTTTTTAATTCTGTGGTCTACGCAGGTTGTTGTCATCATAAAATACTTGTGAAGGCGTTGTGAAGTCATACGTTTTTGCCATTTGTGTGACTGCTGAAATGTGCAGATGACTAAATGGTGATTTTTATAAATCATAAGTATCTTCCTAAGAGCTTTAAGAAAACTTAATCCAGAGGATGAAGCCTGGATGACACAGAGAAAAAAAAAGAAAAACAAAGGCCCTGAGGTATACATATTTGCACTTTACTTTGAAGTGCGCATGCCCTCAGGGATGGCCAAAACCTCAGCCATCACTTCTTAAAACAGCAAAACAATATTATAATACTCCCTTGAGCTCAACAGTAAAACCCACGGTTTGTCTGAGTCCACAGCTCTTGTGTTGCTACACTGACATCTTGTGGCCTTATTAAGATGATAAAAAAAACAAACCCTGATTTTAATGAGACAGTTCCTTTGTCATTGACTGTCTTGACCCCTCTCTTACCTCGGGTCATAGGGAATTAGAGACAGGGTGCACAATGGACAATTCACCAGTGCATCAAAGGGGCTATCACAAGAATACAGACAATGACACACCTATGCACCTTTGCACCTATAAACTTAACAAGCATGTCTTTGGTATGTTATCGGGAGATTAAAGCACCTGGGGATAACCCAAGCAGGCACAGGGAGAACATGTCGACTTCTCACAGAAAGACAGCCTATTTAAAGCAAATTTTGTATGTCAAAAACCTTGTCTGTTTTCTTCAAGCCAGGGGCTAAACGGCCATCGGGAGCACTGGGAGGTTTTATGGTGGCTTGAAGTTTGTTTTTGCCTGCTAGGAACAGTCAGGTTTTTCATTGATTTTCAGGCCCTTAAAATCCATCTTTCAATGCGCACTTTAAAAAAAAAACAAACTCCGTAGCTAGGACTGTCAGGTGTAAGGAAGCCGATGTATTCCATCCTGTAAATTGCTGCCTCAGTCTCAGCTGTCCCCTGTTCACAGCCAAAAATATATTTCAGGTTTTTGAAAATGGTCTGTACTAATGTGTTGGGCTTTGAATACTAGAGCAAATTAAAATGTGGGACACCATCTCAGTATGTAGAACAGTGGGACAAGGACTAAAAATGACATGCGACATTACACAAAGCTGCACAGCAGTTCACTTAAGCGGTTTGTTCGTTCATTAAAGCAGCATTGGAGAAGACCAGAGATAGGGGGTAGATACAAACCCTGCCTAGAGGTGGACAGATGATCCAAATATTAATATTATCATTACCAACCCTGGTATTGGTATTGAATCGATACTAGTGGAATAGGATTAATACTTCACCAGGATAATCTGGCATACTAAGGGTTTGCCCAGTGGGCCGATGCGGGTCAACTGAAGGAGCGCTGTGCACCAACCCTACAAGCACTCACAACAGTCCATTTGTTCATTTTCATTGCAGACAATGTATTGCCCAATCAAATCTCTTAACACAATCAGACCCTCCCCCACCTTTGATGTGCACTCATGAGGCTTGTAAAACAGAGTTTAGTGTGGAAGGAGTGGCAAAAAACTAAAAATAAATGCAGAAAAATGTGTCAGATTAACCGACATGTTAGCTGTCTCTATTGCTGCTGCACCGTCAACACCAGCAACAAGTAACAAGCCGTAGAGACGTGCAGCAGGAGGAACTACAGTCATAACAAGAGAGTGAGGAAGAGACAGAGGAAGGGGAAATTAATGTGGTATGAAAACAGATGAAGGAACATAATTAGGAGGTAAAGTGAATGGCTACATTGACCATTAGCTAAAGTGTGGCTTTTAATTATCACATAGTGCACTGCAGCTAAGAACTAACCCAACAACATAAAACATGTTGCTGTTTATTTTTTGTTGTTTGTTTGTTTGTTTGTTTTTTTGAGTGATCATGATGGGCTGCGTGGACCAAAAATGCCAGGGCTGATTTCTTTTGTCCCAGTCCAGCCCTGATGAAGCCTATTTTCAAACAACAGCAGAAGACCCAAAGTGCTTTAGAGACACACACATTTACATTCCAGGTCTCAAAAAAAATTGTTTCAAAATACACGAGAAGCTGAAAAGTGAGTTTAGTTGTCGAAAGTAAAATCAGAGTGATTTAATGGTCATTATAATGTGTTTGGAATAATTTGCTAATAATAATTCATCTCATAAATCATGACACACTGCTCTCTCCCCTACATAGGCTGCCTTTGTAGGTTATAAGTACTGGTATCGATATTGGTATCAGCAACACTGACCCTGTATTTACTTGGTATCGGATCCAAAATGTGTAGAATTGCATTAAGTCAACCGCCTTAATGATAAATGAATCACAAGAAAAAGAAAACGTGGATGTGGCTATTCTTTGATTTAGTGACTTTCTACCCAGGCTAGTTCAAAAAGCACACTGAAAGAGCGTTAACAAGAAGACTGAAACATGCAGGCGCAGTTTAACCATTAACGATTATATCCGGTTTGATGTATTTCATTAAACTAAGTCGTGTTGATGATGTTTGTGGTCACATAAAAAATTGTACTACACTTAAAAACGACGTGTTCGTCCACGAACAGTGTAGTTCTTGAATGCTGCCCGCTCCATGATATGCCAGTTTGCGCCTTCAGGAAGCGCTTCAGCGGTGAATATTTTTCAGCAGCGGACCCTAACGGCATCGCTGAACAGAGCCTGGCTTTGGTTTAGCTTGTAAGACGATGTTTTTTTTTTAGCTATTAATTGCTAGACCGCTAAATGTTTCCGGTGAATAACGTGGACGAGGATCCATTGTTGGTCACATTAACTTGCTACTATCGCACGCGCCGTGTGTAACCAAGGAAACCATTCTGCTGATGGCAAATAAACAAATGAATTAATAAAATTAAGTAATTTAGTGATGACAACCAAGTGAGTCATCAAGTGAGTATCCTTTATGTTTACCTTTATTTGTTTAATTCGTTTAATTAGCTCCGCTAGGTAAATGTTGATCATTTTATTTACAGTTAAAGAAAATTAAGCGTTTCTGTAAGGTGTTGGTAGTTTAAGTGGTAGGTTAAATAAACGCAAGGATTTACATATGTTTCCTTCCAGGAAAAAAAAAAGTGTTAACATGACTTATTCGATTAAACCTATGGATGTTCCCATGAAAACATGGCAAGCAGAAACAGGGGTACATATTTCTTTCTTTTTCATGGCTCAGATGTAGGGAAACCTTCACAAATAAACAGTGCTAAGAAGAAATTTATATAATGATTCCTCCTGAAGAAAAGCTCCAACACTTTTAGAGGCACGCTCGAGCCCATGAGGATCATTGAGAGGTGAGTACGGTATAGGCTGTAGTGACACAAACTACCCCTTTTTTTCTTTAGAAGTCATATTGCAGCGTTTATGTACAGATTTAAACATTACAAACAAAAACAAAAAGCTCCAGCCGAGTCCCTGTCCAGCACATAGACCAATCCCAGTCGATCAGGTTAGTGCCATCTTTGAAGCAAAAGTGGGGGAAAAAAAGAGATCTGATTGTGGTGCAGCTCAACTGCTAAGTGATCATTTTGGGGAAAATTTCAGTTGTTTAATGTTTGGTTTAAACACCCTTGAGCTTAAGATTTGAAAATCCTTAAAGCTGCACCAAAAACAGCTCGAGTTTTCCTCCCACATGTTGACATTTTAAACTCCTAACATCAGACAGCGCTGGATATGTGCTGCAGTGTACACCAAAAAAAAAAAAAAGCAGTGATAAACAGGCAGTTATAACATAAAACCCGAAATCTGTTACAAGTATAATGTCCAGAATATAGTCACAGCCCAGTTAGATGGAGCTAGCCTGGGGCAGAGTATAATCCAGGGCGTAGTCAGGGCCCATGATCCAGAGTCCAGAAGAAACAAAGGCAAAGCAAAAAGGAAGTGTCTGTCACTTCCTGTCAGATTTCACGAAACAGAAATAAATGCAACGATACAGTCAAAGTCAGTGAACATTATAGAGCAGGAAATAGACCCACCCTGCAGAAAAGCAAAAAAACCCCCTAAAAACTGTCTTTCTTGTGTGCCATTTGGTGACTCCGGTAAAGATGGAAGTATTCACAAACTGATAATAGTGCAAGAAATGTTACGAGTTCTTTCCAGGATATAGACACAGACCACACCAAGGCAGTCATTTAGCTTTTGTCGAACCATTGTGGATCTCACGCTAATTAAAGCTGTGCAGATTTTTCATTGTCCAGCTATTACTGATTGCTTTTTGTCATCAATGATGTTTTTAAACCAGGTTTTATCCGAAATAACCTGACTAAAACAAAGGGAAACATGATCACCAAATCGGGTGTTTTAATATTTTAGCGTTTCAGTTTTTATTTCTCTGAGATGTTCTTTTGAATAAAAGCCATCCCTGATGAATTTGACTGTTCTGGTGTCAGGCGCTGAAACACACGGGAGACCATTTTGCATCCCAAAGCCTATAAAAAGCAATAAATAAAGGCTGGGATGCAAAATAGCTGCACAGAGTACCTGTGACATTTCACACTCTGAACTCCTGGACGTAGCCACAGCCCAACACAGACAGATAAAGCAACTCTTAATTAATCTGAGGACACAATCAGTTACCGTGTGACACCAGCTGACAGATTAACAGGAAGTTTTGTTTTGTTTTGTTTTTTGTGTTGTTTTTTTTGGCTTTGAGTTTTTCATTCTCGAGCATTTTGACAGAACAAAATATTAAACAAGAGACCTAATCTCCCCAAACAAGGCAACCTGCTTCAAGAGCATTCCCTTTTTTTTTTAAACAAAACAAAACAAAACAAAAAACCCCCAAAGAGAACCACCCTCCCTTCCCTCCCCACCCAAGGCTCATGTAAAGAGAAACAGAACAAATCAAAACAAAAAAAATGTATAATACACATCAGGAAAATACGTTTTTATATAGTCAATAAATGGTTGTTTTTTTTGTGATGAGAGAACTCTATATCTAAGTTTTTCCAGTGGTAAAAAAAGCACCTCCTTTAACCATTGTATGTATGAAGGAGCCTTATTAGACTTCCAGTAGAATAGAATAAGTCTACGGGCAAGCAATGTAGCAAATGCAATGGCATTTTCCTGAGGAAGTATGTATACGATTCAAACAAGATCTCCACTCATCATCAGATAAAACCACCCCAATGTCTTTTTCCCAATTATTTTTAGTTTTTTCCAAGTAATAGGCCTTAAGCTCTGTATCAGTTTGTATATGACGGAGATTCACCTTTTGCCAAAAGAATCCATTTCCAAAATAGTTTCCACTTGATTTTTAGGAGGTAGGTAAGGAAAAGAAGGAAACAATGTTTTTGCAAAACTTCGTATTTGCAAATATCTAAACATATGTGAGGTTGGTATATTGTAATCTCTCATCAAAGCGTCAAAGGTGTTAAAAGTTTCTCCTGAAAATAAATTGTAAAAAAACTTCAAACCATTATTATGCCAAATTTGGAATGCTTTATCTGAAATGGATGGCAAAAAAAGGGTTAAAAGCAACAGGGAAAAAATTACTAACCTGTTGCAAACAGAAATGCCTTCTGAATTGAAGCCATATTTTAATAGATGTTCTTACAACTGGATTTGTTATTTTCTGTTTTTGAATTAGAGCTAGGGATGAGGTTAAGAGGGGAAGTGGATTAGACATCAGTTCCATTTTTACCCAAGCTTCACCCTCGCTATTTTCATAAACATATTTCCAATGCAATAATTTGGTGATATTAGCCTCCCAGTAGTAAAAGATAGATTTTGGCAACCCTAGCCCACCAGCCTCTTTTGGTACTTCCAAATATGTTTTTTCCATTCTGAGATTTGAATTTTTCCAAATAAATGTTGCTATTAATCTATCTAAATCTTTGAAACTTGATTTGGTTATGAAAACAGGAACCATTTGGAAAACATAGAGAAACTTTGGTAAGACTGCCATTTTAACTATATTTATTCTGCCTGCTAATGAGATTGGAAGTGTTGCCCATTTTTTAAAATCTTGTGATGTTTGTTCTAACAAAGTGTCAAAATTATGAATCCGCAACTCTTTCATAGTGCGGGTTATATTTATTCCCAAATATTTAAACGTTTCTTTTTCTAATTTAAAGGGGAAGGCAGAGAAATCTTGCTCTATGTTATTAATAGGAAACAGTAGGCTTTTCCAATAGTTCACAAACTACACTTTACAGTAGCCTATGTGCAGCACACCCAGATGCTCGATAAAGTGCTCACTGTTGTCAAGGCGCAGGCTCAAATGGAAGGATACAATATGGAGACCACACATTATTTGCGTGAAAATTAATTTTATCTAGAAACAAAAAGGGGAAAAAAATTGAACCCTAAATAATTGCATTGCACTCATCAATAATGTCTTGTGCGGAGATGTGCTGTATTTAGTAAATCAAAAACCAAAGCAAGCAAATCTAAAAGGTCTGGAGGAAAGAGAGAGAGAAAGAGAGTGGTTTATGTACAGTATATCTGCAGAAGATTAAAAAACCAAGTTTCCAACATTAGCTTTTGTGCTTTGTTAGTCAGACAGAACACAAAGTTTGGATTATATATAATGTTATAAATCCTAAATAAATCCATTAAGTTGGGCAAGGTGAATGACAGTGCTAGTATATGGGGAGCGACACCTGAAACTAGCAGAGGCCCATGCTAGATTTGCTAAAGCATATTTCAAGTTAAAAGGTAATTTTACATAGATGCTGTGAGTACATTGCGAATCTCAGTCTCAATATGTAATTCTGGTCTGGTCGACCTTTACACAGACGTAGTTATGACAGTGATTAGCCATTTTTTCACATGTTGCTGTTTGGGTTTCTTTTTGTAAATGGTGTAAGGAGAATGTTCAGATCCGCTTTGTACCAGTTTTAAACTCTGCACTATGATCTGTGTGTGTGTGTGTGTGTTTTCCTCTAGGCTGGGGACTGCAGGCCCAGACGCACTCGGCTCTTGCAAGAGAGGTGCTAAATTTTCTGTCCACCTCTCCAATCACAGGTGAAAAGGTTAAGATTTTCACATGTCTTCTAAATGTAAACCTCACACAAGGTGGTGCGTTCCCTCTCACGGTCAAACATCGTTACCACAGTTGCTGATATAGTATTATATATAGCAATCAGTTCAACTCAGATAAGCTGAAAAAGTCCTTGACTTGTGAACTTTGCCTGGGGCAAAATTATCTTTTCTGAAGGCAGAACATATCCTGAAGCAGCTTCGTAAGTGCAGTGTTATCACCCAGGAAGAAAAGATAAAGACTGAGCTGGAAATATCTTCTGGGTATACAGGTATTTTAGTCAACAGATAAACAGCTGTAAACATAAAATAGAATTCCAAATTTGCAGCCATTAGTGTGTTATATCAGCTGCTACTCAGTTTTCTGATGATCTGATAATTTCCTCTATTTCCTTAAACTGTCATGCTCATTAAAAATAACTGAAACACTTATGCTTAAGTATGGTACTTTATGTTTTAAGATTGGCCACAAGATGGCGATAGATTTCTGCAGATTTGCACAAAACTACCTTTTAGGATGTTTTTGGAAAGGGGAATTTTTGCTGACCGCTTGTAAACAACAGCCTTTCAAACCAGAATTTCCCCTATGATTGTCCAGTCTGCTCGGCAGTAAGCAGGGGTGTTTTGTAATGGTGTTTATAGACATGGAATGTAGGACTGCTGCATGGCAACCCAGTTAATCATTAATGAAGCAGAGGCACAGATGGGAAAGAAGCACATATTTTTAAGCATTTCTCTAGGCTGTGGACTGCAGGCCCCAGCCTAGAGAAACTAGCTTCATTATTTTTTCTCTTTTTGTTTAGTTTGGCTTCCTCCTTGGCTCATAGAGATAGTGTAAAGCTTGAAGTTACTCTATTAAATGTCACTTCCTTTGTTTGTTTCCTCTAAACAGGCTAGCATTTTTATATAACTGATATGTTTACATCACTTTAGAAAATACATTACCACCATATGGTCGTATTGACAACAGAAGTCCCAAGGGCACTACTGCATGCTCAGGATAAGATTAAAGAATTAAAGGATCACGGTGACGACACCTTCCACAGATATCAAGTCCTGTATGCACTGTTACAGGAACTTCGTGGCCTGGCAACATAAGAAATAGCAGGCACTTGCATAGTTTAAATCATGGGGTGAAATTAGAAGCACAACTGGGAGAGAAAATATAGTGTTGCCTGGGTTTAGGCCAACAAACGAATGCCTTTGTATTTATTTTGATCCTGTTGCTTGCTTTTCAATGCATGCATCTTAAGTCACTTATAACTAAGAGCACTGAGGCAAGGTGATGTAGACTCAGAGGAATTTGTAAATGATCCAATCTTGTTCTGTTTCAGAGAGCCAGAGTTTGTTGACATGATGTGTGTAATTGAAAAAATGTGCAGACTCTGGCTGGTGTGTAAGCTTACTAAATCTCTTTTGTTAGGTGATGAGTAAGATTTTGGCATGCCTCTAAAGCTCTATCAGTCACCACTGTTGTGATGGAGGGGAATGTTCCCACCAAAGCCTGGAACAATAAGCTCAGCTCTAGCTATGGATCCTGGTCCAAATATTTAGGTCCATTTTTGATTAACACACAAGGTGTGCACTAACAATATAATCAGTAGATGGGATATTTTTGTGCCAAACCTTTATTGCTGAAGTTTCAAATTTGCTGTGTTGTTCTTATATTGGCAGGGCATAGCCAAATAAGATGACATGTTTTTTTTTTCTTGTTCTTTATCTTTAGTTTCGTAAATCTAGAGATTTTGAAAGACTTTATTACATTAAACATTTGGAAATAGTATTTCCAAACTTATCTCTAGTTAGATAATGAATTCATATTTTATGAGTCATAGATATTCCCTCCAACCTTAATTGACAACTCGTGTTTATGGTCCGTATTCACTGACATTTAGTCTCTGTTTACCAGCTTTGTGCAAAAAGTTTCCAAAGTCTGAACTGTAACACTTTGCAGCTGTAGTTATTAAATTGTCTTAGGCTATTGATTGCATAGTTTTTGCAGTGTAAGTATTATAGGTCAGATGTCAGTAGTATTCTCTCTCTATTCTTTTTCTTTTCAAAAAGAACCCCTTTCTCTCAGTTTACTTTTGTTCAATTAGCTTGCTGAAATAAACCAACCTTTACTGGTTTATCTGATTTGTTGTAGGCCATGGTTGCCAATCAATACCCAAGACAAAACGGGAATTTGTTTCTCTGTGATGCTGAGTCTAAATGCTATTAGTTTGAAGCACCATACCAGTATGCTGGATCAGATAGCTGTTTTTTAGTCTCTCTGTTTTTACTTTGGTTTGCCCTTACTATATCATTTTCCAAATGAAAGCCCAACAACCTTGCGTCAGTCATGTACTGGAAACGTTTACAATAGTGAACTGTGTGGCTTGCTTGGCAACACATCTACAGATCCCTAATTATATTAATTTTCCTGCCCTGTGGGCTTTTGGTATATTTCAGTGGGATGTGACATATTATCCTTCTGCCAGGATGTGCGTAAGGAGGAATTAAAAGGATAGAGAGGCATTGTATCTGTCTGTCTGTCCATGCAGGCAAAGCGGTGGGGCTTGAGCCATGCTGGAATGTAGTGATGGGTTCAGCCGTAACTGCTGCCCTAAAAGGGTCTAATGTGCCTGGATATATGGGTGGGGCACTTCTTCTATCCATCAAAGTCTGTTACCATAATCTTAGATTCATGGGAAAATTCAAAGAAATGAGCACTCACGCTGTTTTTGTAACCTGTGCTGCTAGTACATAGCCAGTAAGCCATAAATACCTAAATCCAAGCAGTGCAACGATGGGAACATAACACTGTTAGGCTTAGACTTTTGGTTCCCATATACTCTGCTCTTAGTAAAACAAGAAAAAATACAATTTTGATATTATGATAAACTGTGTGGCTTTAAATCAAATGAAATTCTTTTAAAGGCTGATATTGTGTTCATATCTAGAGAGTGTATAGAAGTGAGTATTTGCCCTCCTATAAAGGCCAGGCCCTTGACTGGAGAGCTGAATTAAATTTAGAGTCCCTTAGTTGTTTAAAGCTGTTGGCACAGTAGCCTGATGGATCCAGTGTCCTCGAAGTGGGTAATGCTGCCATCATATCATGCTGTCTCCTTCCTCTCCAACTCCCTAGTTCTGTATCAGTCAGAGAAACTCAGTATGACAGGAAATGACACACAGTTGTGGTCAGAAGTTTACATACACTCGTCATGAATGACATGGTTTTTTGGGTCTTTTAATTATTTTTGAACAGTTCTTTTTACAGGGTGGAATGACACGACTTTAAAAACAAGAAATGGGTACACAAGTTTGAATTTATTCATCCGCACATTGTCAAAAGTATACATTCAGGATTAAATCTATACATACACCCCCCACTATGGGGCGATCGTAGCTCAAGAGTTGGCAGTTTGTCTTGTAATCAGAAGGTTGCCGGTTCGAGCCCCAGCTCGGACAGTCTTGGTTATTGTGTCCTTCGGCAAGACACTTCACCTGTTGCCTACTGGTGGTGGTCAGAGGGCCCGGTGATGCCAGTGTCCAGCAGCCGCGCCCCAGGGCGGCTGTGGCTACAATTTCACCTTGATTGGACACTTTTGGTACCCAACAGGTTGACGTCAGGTTTTTGGGAAATATGAAACCCTATGAGCAAGCACTTTGGCAACAGTGGGAAGGAAACACTCCCTTTTAACAGGAAGAAACCTCTGGCAGAATGAGGCTTAGGGAGGGGGCAGCCATCTGCCGCTACTGGTTGGGGCGAGAGAAGGAAGAGCCTGTATTTGAGCCTGTATGTATGCTTTTGACTCTGTGTGAATTAGAAAAAAATCAAAAATTATTTCAGACTTGTGCATCCAATTCTTGTTTTTTGTAAGTAATTGAAAGATGTATGCTGTGCAATTATTCCATCTTGAAAACTCAAAGAAATAATTGAAAATCCAAAATTACGATGAAATCCATGCCAGTGGTGAGTGTATATAACTTCTGACCACATGTCAATAAAAAAACAAACAAACAAACATGCAAAATAAAAAAGCACACAATAACAAATGGGTTACAAATTGGTATATACCATTGCAATGGTATATACGCACATTAAACCTGTGAGAACCTTCACAGACATATTAAACCTCCAAGCTACCCTGTTCTGTCAGTTCTGAAAGTGTAGTTTCCACTGAGGCTATAAGAATCTCCACTTATTTAGACATCCTTAAAATGAGAGTTTAATTAGCATTGCTACCAACAGTGTTGCATTTAACTTGTGAATAGATGCAACAAAAAGAGTCGGAAAGGCACATTTCCCTATTATTGTCTGCACTGCACCAAGCCTCAACTGGAACCATCAGCCAAAGCTCTTTTTTCTCTCTGCAAGGCCTCAACCAGGTTAAACAACCTGTAGGTACTTTAGTCTTATTAAACAGGCTCATAGTATTAAAGTAAAATGTTTGTGGTTATATACTAGACACTAATTTTCTGGCAGTTTAATAATTGCACTATTACTAATAGTCTTTGCTTTGATGATCTTCTAGATGGAAATCAAAGTGCAATGCCAGACACAGAATATACAGACACAAAGATGCAATGGCTTCAGTGTACTCCTATCACCTGCACAGTTCTATACCAGGAAGATCATTGTTCCATAATGGAAAGACATACCACAGATTTCTTGTGGATATAATTCAACATCCTAATTATATCCTAACATAGTTGGTTTATGGTATGGGCAATCAAAATGACCAAGGACTGCATGCATATGAAACTTAGACTCAGGAGAACATTGAGTAACTTTCTGTCAATCTGAGTATTTGCATGTCTTTCTCTGTAGAATCTATAAGAGACAGAACAAACCAAAGAAAGCTTTAAGCCAGTGTCAGAAGTCCCTGCAACTGCTGATGGACTGTAGTAATCCAGAGAGGACCTGCTCTGTCTATAGGGATATGGCCACTATTAAACAGGACCAAGGCCACAGAGCATCTTTCCAAGGCAAGCAGATTCAAGTTAACACAACTTGCACATTATATACAATTCTTCTGCACAACATATACAAACACAACGGCTTCCTGAGATAGTGATCTTATTTGCCAGTCTTGCTTCAGCTCTTACTTGGTAGTATGTGATTTCTCATTTTTTCATGTGCATGTTTCCGTTAGGCTCATGCCATAGCTGTGAGTCATGGCCTAGAGGAGCTGGAGGGGGCTCAGATCTCCCACAGCCTGGCTCTCATCCTTTCTGTTGCAGCAGAACCCCATCACAATGGTAAGTCTATTCATAGATACAGGCTGGGCCAGAGAAGTTAATTGGGACTTAAATATTCCACTGTCTATATGTCAAATGGTGTAATACAGAATCCAGCTTTATGGTAGCCTTTTTGAAGACCTCAGTATCACTAATGTCAACAATGGACAATCTATTCTCTACTGTAGTCATATAAAGCATAACATCTGGAAACTGTAAAGAGAATACAAGGATTTCTTAGTTACAACCCCAAACAACTGATCTCACTATTAAGGTGCTCATATTGAAGGTATTAGCTAGTGCTGCCAAGTTTTCAGAATCAGTTATTGTCAAATGTGTGTGTGTTATGTGTGCCTGTGTGTTTTCCCCTTTGCTGTTTTAGATTCTGCAAGTCACTAATTTGATCAAACTTTAAAAGCATAGAAGAACTCTGTAGGTCCACAGGATCCTGCTTTTCTTGTTGCCCAGGATGACTTCTGTCACTTTCGCCTAAAGAATAGACAAAAACAGGTTACGTCCACTCACAAACTACGATCTCTATAAGACAGCCAGATTTCCATAAGATTATTTTGAGGCACAGAACGTCATACAAAAGTTTAAAAGGATGAATCCCCTTAAAGTTTCATTATTTACTTGCTTTATCCGGAGATAAAGTAGGAAATAAGAAGTTATTTACCTGTTGTACCACTGTAGAAATGTGCAGAGATCCAGAGAACCTCTCTTGATTTTAAAAGATTTGTATGACTTGCTGAGGTAGCCGATACCCTTCAGCTGATTGGATGAGTGGAGATGCCCAAGGGCAGAATAAGCCAGGCTTACAGGACACTAACAATAATCATGTGTTACAGAGCACATATTTGTCTTGGTTAACACCTGTGTAGGTGTAATGCTGACAGAGGACTACTTACTGTCATTGAACATGACATCATAGAATTTTAATAAAAGGTCAGTAGTTGTCGTCACCTCTGACAGTAAGAAGGCGAGAGGTCATTTCAGAATATCTAGTCATTTTGAGTTGAGCTATTTCCACCATCCCTCTAGAGCTCAACGTTATCAGAGTTGCATGCTAATCTTGGAAGGGGCTCTGCTCTCTCTGGTGTAAAATATCCTGAAGAGTGACTTTGTGCTTCTTTGGTTTGGATGGAGTCTGACAGATGGGCAACACTTTTGGGAAGGAAATTACAGTTTGCTAACTGTTTTCAATTAATAGGAGGCTGACCCCAATTACTGCGGTATGTCTTTATGTCCTTTGAAACAAAAGTGGCATTTCTGTGTCAATCACCACACAAGCACTGAATAAACAGCAGCTCTTTAGTTCATTTAATTCAATTTCTCTTTTCATAGCTCTTACAGGTTTTCTTTATTCCTTATGTAATGAGTTTTTTTTTTAACATGCTGTATATTATTTGCCACATGAGCTCAGTTCTACCAGCAACAGAACACTGGTACTAAAATATACCAGGAAAGGGGGGATTGCTCCACACTAGTAATGACATGCCTCTAAGTGAAGGAGCCTGGTTGCTATGTTGCTGTGTTATTGCTGTTAAAGTGCAGAGTCGGGGTCCAAGTATGACATGGAACACCAGGGCTCACTCTTCTCTGTTCGCCGTTCAAGTGGTAAACTTTCTGACAGAGAGCAGATATGCCCGGAGTGTTTATTTTCACTGCTTTCCTCATGACATCACTCAAAATGAGTAACTTTTTCTTTTCCGAAGTTAAGCCGGCTTGTGTAGCAGATACAATGCATAAGAAGTTTTAAAAACAAAGAGAACAATAGCCCACATACAGCTACGCTTTTGACATTTTCCCCCTTCCTCTGAAGTGCAGCTGAAAAAAAGGGCCTTCCATTACATCAACCTTAGCAACAGTGAAAACATTCAGGAGGCCAAATGGATCTGTTCCAGATTAGCAGTGTTTCACTTTCCCTGGTGAGGACGGTAACTTTTCACTCTTCGTTTCCCTGCTTTAATAAAGCCCTCTTCAACTGTTATTTATGGTGATTCTAGAAATGGCTGACAGCCATTCATCATGTCTGCTGTGTCACTTTGTGTGGGCACATTGTGTAATCATATACGTGTTTCCTGATGAAGGTTTTGATTTGTTTTTTTTTGGGTGGGGGACTTACATAACAGTCTCTTATGAAGTTGCTTATTTCGCTCTCATAATTATACTATATAGAGAACAACAACTGGCTCATACCGAGTCTTTATTTTACAGCAGATTGCTGATGGGTCTTCATAATAAATCAAATCCTGCTTGTTGATCTGACACTCTGGGCAGTTGGCACAGGTGTTATCTAAACCTTGGGCAGCTACAGTGGTTATTTTGGTATGTTTAGTGCGTTCACATGTTGCTAGGAAGTGGCGCTTCCCCTCCGAGTTTGAGTTTCAACACTTATCTTCCATTGACCACTCTCCTCAGCTATCTTTTTTCCCGTATGTAGTGCCTGAAATCCAGAGATCCTTGTATGGGCGTCAGCACAAGACCAAAGCAGTAAAAAAAAAAAAAAAGCTGTGGACATGCTGGCTAGGTAAATTTGTGAAATAATCACAGTGTTCTTATGTTAAGAAATCTGACAGGCCTCACCAGTCAACACTTACCATTTATTTCTTTTTGATAATATGATTACATTAGGGTAAAACCTAACAGACACTTATAAGAATGCAGCTCATGTTTCATGTTTTAGTAAAGCAACTGTGTCCTCTATGTTTCTCAGGGCACCAGAGGTGGCTGAGAAGAAAGGTAAAAGGAAAACGATCTCTAATCTTTTCACTTGTACCATCCAGTGGTAATAATTAAAACTTCATAACTGAACACACTTGTTTTGTTTGTTTTCAGTGTGGTTTAAAGTTTAAGCCAACGGTTGATATTCCGTCATGATGGTTTTTGTAACTAAATGGTTTTCGTCATCTGGCAGTACTTGATTTTTTGTCAATTTGCACTTTAGGTGAAGAAAGTAAAGTCTAAATAAATACTCAAACAAAACATACACATAATATTTTTTAATGATGTTATAATATTGGGGCAATTTTCATCTAAGGACTGGAATTAATACCAATATAAGCAATGGTCTCAAAAGAATTCAGAATAAATCAATGATTTCAGTCTCTCCATTTGACCTTTATTAAACACTGTATTAGTCACTCATTCACTAATGAGATAATAACCGCATAAAGATTAATAACAAACACTTTAGTGCACTCATATAGTAGTGTTTGAGTTTAAAGAGTAAATCACAACAAATCCATGAAATGAAGGGTTCTTTTTGTAGATTGCTAATGACTTCTAATTTATTTTATTTGTAAAAGCATGGCATTCATGCCAGATGTTGTATTTTTGGATTGCTTTACCATCATACCAGAAAGTTGACTTGCAAAGACTTTTCAGTAGTTAGAAGTAAATTATACAGCTGCTGTTAGAGAAAATAAGCAAAAAAAAATAACCAGACGGTACACATGCTATTTCATTTCTGTCTTTGTAACGCATACACAACACAACAAACTCTAGTCAACACTCAATGCTAAGCTGATGATCCAAAAATAGGTGCGGTTATAAACACACTCGTAGGTCAGAGCAAAGTTGAATCCTTCGAGCCAACACTGAAAGCCAACAGCTGTGGACAAGCCATAAGTGCTATACATGACAAAGATCAAACCTATGTGTGATTACTTTTTCATCACTGCAACATCCTTTTAATGCAAAACACCTCTGCTGCTACTTTAATTGTTTTATCTGGATATTGTTTTCAACTTGACAGCCATGTTTGGAATTCTAAATGGGACCATTTAGAATTCCAAATGCAGTGTTACCCCCAATTATATGCTCAAAACAAAATCTTAACTGTTTGCAATTTACAAATGTTTGGCACATGTTAAAATAGACTTTTTGTTTTATTTTTTAAAAACATGCTTCTCCCTTGGGGGTGCTGGAGCCTATCCCTGATGTCATAGGGCGAGTGGCGGGATACACATTGGACAGTTACACATTTACACCTATGGGCAATTTAGAATCATCAGTTAACCTAACCAACTCCACATAGACAGTCCCCAGCCAGATGGTGGAGTTGAAATCTGGACCTTCTTGCTGTGAGGCAACAGTGCTAACCACTGCGCCGTCCCTAGAAACCCCAAGAAATCACTTTTAAGCTTCACAAGTGCTTTGTTAAGACAAATTCTAAAGCAAATAGATCTTTTTTTTTTTAACTCTCATGATATTATCCTCAGTCACAAGGTCAACAGTCTTGAACACATGTTAGCAATGACTTGTTAATATAAACCACTGTGTTCCAGCATGTGCTGTGTACTAACATCATTCCATTTTCTAGAGGTGCTCAAAACATAAAAAAATTAAAGCCCTATTCTGCAAACAGTGCACAGCACCTTGTAACCCGGAGAGCAATAAATGCTGACCAAGGAGACTTAACATCATGGCAAGTACAGCCACGACATGATGGTTGGGTGGATTATATGCTGTAAACTGTAGAATGAGCTGTTTAAGCTGTTAAGTGTAGGTTAGTACAAAATGAAGCACTATAAAGAGAATAATCAAGGATATTCAAACTGCACCTTATGAAAAGCCAAGCATACTAGTACAGCACACAGCATTGCCTACCATTAAATATGGCTACAATATGTAGATGTTTCAGTCCTTACACAATCTAGCCCACAGTAGTTAGTATGGAGTATTTCAGTAATGGGATCTCTGCAGTCAATGGCAAAAAGAAAAATTCATATATGAAAATCAGATACTTTTAACTAAATAGCTAGTACTCTGTTTTAGGTAATCTAGTTTTATGGATTATAAGTACGCTTGTTTACTTGAAAAATAGCATGAATACAGTTCCTGCAATCACCATTAGTATATGCTTTGTATGTTTAAGTAAACATACCGTAATGCACTGGCAATTATTCAATTTGAAAAAAATCATCAGATTTAGTTCTTAGTCATTAGAAGGGCTTTCAAGGTAAACTGTTGCGATTCTTTTCTCCTGTGAAATCTTCACTGGCATCTCCAGGACTGGAGGCTGCAGCTCTTGCTCTGAGGCAGCCTCGTCATGGCCACCGTGTACATCCATCTGGAAGGAAAATGACTTGTCTGATGGCCCCAGTTTAAAATGTTTCTCACTGATTTCAGATGCAGATTCTCCTTTGTCGCTGAAGTCACCATACTCCACGCTATGAGCAACATTATCTTCTCTGGAAACTCTAATGCTGTATCCTCCTCCCGCCCCACTCTGGAAGGCTTTCTCGATCCCTATGTTAGAAGACTTGAGTCCTGCCATGATCTGATCTTCAGATAGGTCATCTCCTTCCAGCAGCCCAGATTCTTCCAGGGTTTGAGAAACATTTAGCTCTGCAACTATAGTCGTGGTTCCATTGTCAATGGACTGTTCCACTCTTTTGACACCGACGGCTACATTCTCTGGACTTTCACTACTTAGTCTGGTGAGGAAAGCTAACTCCTCTTTCAGTGGTCCCGACACTGAACTTTGTAGCTTCTCAAGAGCTCCTTTCAGCTGCTCTTTGGGCTCCAAAGAATCTTCTCTCAGGTACTCAAGCACTGACTCTTGCACTACAGGTGAGACCCGAACCTCTTCTTCTATTATGCACTCTGGAAAACTCTCTTTGGCAAACAACCGGTCACCTGACATAAACTCATATTCATCACTTTCTTTTACAGTCACTTTTTTCTGGGGAAGGCCATCATCTTGATAATACCTCTCATCCGACAGGTCATCTACAATTCCATAATGGCCATATGAGGTTATCCCGCCACCCTCCTCAGATTCAGAAAGATTTTCCTCTGGTGTGGAGACAAAATACTCATGAGACTCTTGATCATGGGAGAAATGTGGATATTCACTCTCTCTAGAGACCTCTTGGACTTGTACAGATCCAAACTTTGACTCATCTGTGTTGGATTTCATGACATTATCATCCCCCCTGCTACCTTGAATGCCATGAGGGATATTTTCTGGCTCCTCAACTTCGAAATATGCAGAAGGCTCATGAAAAGTCAACCCGGACTTCTGCTCAGCCTCAAGTTCTTCATCACTGTAAGACTCCACTGGTTCCTCGATGATTTCCACATTGACTGACTTATTTTGTAAGTCCTCTCCTCCTTGCAAGCCACTCAGCAGGTTCTTGACCATGCTTCCTGTTGCTGTGTCCTTGATGTCCTCTAGTGACACTTTCTTCACACCTTGTTTCAACAGTTCTTCCAGGGCATTGTCCTGAGAAACATCCAGCTCTTCCTCCACTTTGGACTCCAGCACGATTTGTGTTTTAGTCGTGCCATCCTCCTGCTCAGTTTTCTCCACGTGATATCTGACTTTTGAATCTCCTGCTGAACAGACCTTGGCTTCCAAACCTGCTGGTTTTATCACTTTCTCAATTATTTCTTCTACAGACACAGAGTCTAATATCTTTTTCTCAGCTGGGCCTATTGTAAACTCTGTTCTTCCTTTGTCTTTGACCTTGCCGTCGACAACGGGGCCTTTTTCTTTTTCATCTGACACATACTTCTTGCTTTCTGTCTCGGTTTCCGTAACTAGGCTCTTCATTGATGGTGACACCACTCTTACTGATTTGGTATCAGGAGTAGAAGACTTGTCAGGACTCATCTGGCCCTCTGTGTGTGGGAGCCAGATGAGTTTCACAGTTTGCTCTTCTGCTGTTCTTTTTGGTACACTCCGACTGACTTGGTTTTCACTATGGCCTGCTTGCTTATCTTTGGTTGTAGTGCTGGTGGTGGTAATGGTAGTAGCAGAGGCAGAAGCAGCTGCCCGAGCTTTGTTAAATGAGATCATATCCCTTCTGGATGCCGGACTCTGATGGCGAGCTCTTCCTGTAACTGAAATAGGGATGACCCTAGACGGACTTATGGACCCAGAGGAAGGGATGGGGGCTCTTCTCAAGCTTGAAGTCGATGGCATGTACCTTACATCCATGTGCTGTTTGGTGGTTAAGGTGGAAGCTCTTGGAGTATAGCGTCGGGCAGGCATTTTGATATCTGAGTCAAAAGTAATTAGTAAAGAAGTAATTAGTAATAATTATTTGATGAATTGACATTTTGTTTTCAGTTTTGCTTAATAAATGTGTATATGATTTATCCAAGTAGAAACCAGTCTTGCAGTGTTTTCCCATCATTATCACATCAATAAAAATAACTGAGAAACATACCTATTATTCTTTCTCTTTCATGTTGATTCACTCGCTTATGAGCATCTTGCAGACTGATTCGCTCACCCTCCAGAAGAGCCCTAAACAGAGACAAGGCAAATTACATATGAAGACAGGGGCAAAAAGGTCCTAACTCAAGTTAATTTCTCAAATATTTTCAAAACATCAAAGACAAGTACCTCATGGGATCGTGTACATCCTTCAGCTCTGCCATTTCAACCCTCTCAAACTAAACACAACTGGCTTACGAGAAGGCATGAATGCTGTACCTGACCATATAGGGTAGTAGTCTTAAAAATTCAAATAAGCCACCGTCATTTAATATCGATGCATTACTAGTATTTGAAACAGCTCACCTTTCCTTGGCCATGCTTCAACAGGCATACAATAGCAAATGAAACGAGCAACTTCTCTGGAGAGTGCCTTCCGAAAGACTGGCCTAAAAATAACGCCCACAAAGCATGGCTGTCTATGCTTCCCTGTGAATCCCAGAGCAAAAACGGACACGTGACACATACAAAAACAAATGCCGCTGCCACGTCTCTAATAAGGTATTCTGTCTATTCCAAAAGTTCAAAACAAACCAGTTGTGCCTGTGGAGAGCCTGCCATATAGAGGCAAGCTAAAGCTAAAATGCTAATATCTATCACCATCTTTGATATAAGTCTGTTTAAATGTAGGTCAATATGAGGCAAGAGGTTATAATATGTCAAGGGTACATTGATATAACATTCCAGTACAGTGTTTACCCACTGTTTTATAAAGAGCTTTGAGATCTTAGCATCTCCCTGTGTCATGAACATGAAGCCAACACACTGAGTGCTATAACAAGACAAGTTATTGCTTATAAAATCAGTCCTCCTTTACTTAAGATGACTTTTGTTTGAGATCTTAGATTTGAGCAATTAGTGCCAAAACCAGGAATGAGCAAGCAAAGTATGTCTCCTTATGTAAATTATGAAGTTAATGAGTTAAGATTAACTTGAAGAGGTATTTGGGCTGGTTTAATCAGTAATCTGATTTCAAAACCATAGAAATATCTCAGAATAAAGAAAGCTTCTGCATTTTAGCCATTGTTTCTTAAATGTTTTCTACAATTGTTTCTTAAGAAAAGAAAAAAATAATGATTCCAAACAAATAACCAGTACTGTCTCTGTTTTCACATGCGCTCATTCCCCAAAGGAGTTCTTCATGAACAACACAAAAATCTTTCAAAATTGTTGTAGCTTACACTTTTTAAAGTAGACTGACTGTTAGAAACACCTTTGCAAAAAGCATCTGACAGCTTTTCCTTGTATTAAACGTGTCTCTGAAACATTTAAGATGCCACATGTACTTCTTCTATGGAAGACATTTCCCCTCACAGTAAGGGAAGCAGTGAAACACATACTCCTATGTGGTTCTAGCACCCAGGTGTGGTTCTAGCACCCAGGTATGGTTCATATCACATAATAAAGGCTTACTGAAGAGTTGCATAACGCTGACTGCTGATTGTCTCTCATAGTGTTTTTATTCGTGCCATCTGTGCTTTTCATGCTAACACAAGTAAAAATGGCTTCTGGGAAAAGACTTATACTTGACGTGACATAAAATATCCATTTCATTTATTTAGACAAAAAATGAACAAACTAAATGGTTTCATCACCTGTAAGTAGCAACCTCCATTCCTAGATCCATCTTCACCTGGAGAAGCTGCTGATGCTCTCTCATTTTTTGTGCTATAACATCAGCCATCACATTCCTCTCATGCTCCAGCTGTTCAATAGTCATCTGATGGTAGGGGGGGGAAAGCAAAAACAGGAAACCATAATTCATCTCAAGGCAGCTTTTAGTGCTCTTAACAGATTTGAAGTTTTTAGGCGTGTCCTCTCAAGTAGTGCTTTGTGTATTGTGCATAAACCCTCTCCAGTAATGTTAACATTTGCCTTCCTTACATACAGATAAACAGAGGAATGTATTTGGTGTGACTTTACTGAAGACAGCCCTGCAGTGGGTGGAAAGAGAAGTGGTATGTAACTGACTGGCCTGCTTTAGACTGCATCTTCAGGCTAATAAGGATTTGTCAGTCTGACAGCTAATTGGTTTAAGTGGCTGGTGTAATCTAGCAGTTGGACGGTACTAGGGCGGAAGTATAGCGTTTGTCCAGCTAATGGAGCTATGCTGTCCTGGTATACTGACGTCAAATGTTGTGCACAATCCATATTTTTTAGTTATGGGTACATAAACTTGACAGGCCTTGCTCACTGTTGAATAATGACCCCTCCTTATTTATTGTGTAGCGTTTTGGTACAGACGCCAGAATGGTGCAGTATATATATATATATATATATATATATATATATATATATAAATAAATTTCACATTATTGGAATGTGAATGTGAATGTAAATTTCACATTATTAGAAAGATCGAAAACATTTGTAGCAGCCACTGTGAGCTGCAGCTGCATGAGTACCTTTAAGGACAGTGGGTGTGGCAGGGCAGCAAGGGACAAGCCGCTCCCCCGTCTCCAAAATTAGAGCTTATTTTGCGGGGTTTACTGAAAGTGGTTTTTCGTTTGTTTGTTTGTTGATAAAAACGAACCAAACAATGCCAAATTAAACATTTCTTCTACTGTAGCACAATTAATTCGTCCTTACCTGATACTGACTGTAGTCCACACGGAATTTTTCCTGCATGTGCATCAGTTGCTCCTCAAGTCGCATTTGAATCTGCCCTTGTTTTTCCGCTTCCGTGCGTAATTTGTCCAACTCGGACGCATACAGCATCTTTTCCCTCTGCATGTCGTTCAGCATTGCCTGGTCCGCTTTAATTGACTGCTCCATGTCTTCTACCGTCTTCTGGTACATTTCGAAGGTCTGAATCCATCCTTCGGACATACCGTGGGCATACTCCTGCACCTCTTCCACGGAGACCACCGGAGGCCCACGATAAGTTTGCCTGATGATGGGTGCCACTCGGGACTCCACCTGACTGCAAATGCGGCTCACTTCTTCCCTGTGTGCATCCTCTAAGCGTTTATACTCGTTCTCTAGTTGCAGCAGCCGCTGCTGGAGTTCGCTGTTGGTTTTGTGAGCGTGATGAAGCTCCTGCTCGCAGTTCTTTAGTTCGCCGCTGACGTCCCGGCACACATCGGTCTGCTCGCTGCACAGACTCTGGATCATCTGCAACTCCCGCCATAGCTTCTCCCTCTCCATCTCAGCCTGGGACTTTTCAAACGACAGCTGCCCCACCATTCTCCGCAGGTCCTGCATCTCAGCCCTGTACTTAGTTTCCCATCCGGTAGTCCTCACCTGTCTCAGTTTATTTATTTCAGCAATGAGATGCGCGTTTTCTTGCTCCAGCTGCTTGGTTCTGGATAGATACTGGGTAAGTCTGCTGTTGAGCTCCTGCAGCTGGTGCTTCTCGCTCTCAAAAGTTCTCTTGAAAGGGAGCATTGTGGTAACTAATTATCTCTGTTAAGTTAGATGGAGAAAAATGTCCGGTGATTTTATTTATTATTTAGGAGACGGATTCTCCCGGCATCAATTTGCGTCTTCGTCCGTGGGCGCGACTGTGATGTAATTTGTGATCGGTGGCCTTTGACAAGTGCAGGAGGAGGAGGAGGGCGGGTCCTTTGCTGCATCATAGCAGCGTCCCGAGCGTGTCCCTCCGTCCCTGTCCGTTGTTATGTTGCGTTTAAGTGCTCTCTGAAATACTATAATGCTAAACTCACCGCAACTATAAATAAAAGAAAGGACAAGCTAAAAAGAAACGTACACGAGTTAAAAAATGATAATAATTGAGGTTTAAACACAGTATATTGGTTTTGGCTACATTTACCTTTTGGCTTTTTCTCCCACATGTAAAAGCCAGTCTACATTTAACTGCAGCTATAATATAGCTCCATATTAGAATGTATAAATATATATTATTTAGAATGTGTGTTACACTTAAAATATATTCCCACTGATGTCGTAAGCGTCTAGTTTGCAGATTTGGTAAATTTGCTTTTTCATTTTGCTTTTTTAATTTTAATTGAATCTTTTTTACCCTAATACTTTTTAATTCAGAAGATTTACTCTTTCAATGAAGTGCTTGCCTTTGTTGTTTACTTGCCATAATAGACCGATAGATTCTTCACCCTGCATGGGAAGTTATTGTGTTACAGCACCAGGGTAAATATTTAAAAATAGAACATCCTACAATAAATAAACACAAGTTAAAGTAAATGTGCCAGAGGCAGAACATAGTGATGGCTTGATTCTGTGAGAGTGCAAGAACTTTAAATATATCCAACAGCGATTTAAGGTTAAGTTGAAGGAAAGTAAAAGGTAAACTGAGATTGTGCAAGAAAGTAGTTAATATGGATAAATACAACGTACACACAGTGGCGCAGTGGGTAGCTCTGTTTCCTCACAGCAAGAAGGTCTTGTTCATGTTCTCTCCAGATTCCTCCCATATTCCAAAGACATGCACTTAGTGGGGTTGGTGACTTTTGGTGATTCTAAATTGCCTGCAAGTGTTATTGAGAGTACAAATGCTAGTCTGTCTCGCTGTTTTAAGTTCAATATGATTTGTGGATGGCATAACTTTCCTGAGACACCTGAATGCATCACCCTCACAGGGGCATCACATTTATCAGAGATGAGCGCCCCCAAGCGGACAGTAAACGAATAGCGAAAGCTAAAGAAAATCTATCTACGTTTTAGTATCCTTGCATGAAATCCCTGAACTGCCGTTACAGGCGCCGCAATCTCGGTTCGGCTATGAATAAAAGCGAAACTGTGGTCGTTACAGGTAAACTGTAAATGTTCATGTCCTCCATAATCGCACCGGACCGACTTTTATTTTGAATTGGCAAATTCGATTTACTTTTAAGGTTTTGGACCTTTTCGACAGTTCTTGACCAACACCAGCTGGGAAGCCGCCAAGGTAATAACGATCAACGCCACCGGCTGACTGAGTCTGAAAATAACTCATTTGAAAAATGATTGCAGGGGTTGAAACTGATCGGACTGGGGGAGAATGTTGACGTCCATGTGAGGGAGTTACCAGTGAGTTACTTGAAAACCCAGAAAGTTATTGGTGAGCTCTGGCACACTCTTAACCCAAAGGTAAAAATAAAGCGAAATGTGACTTGTAGACTGATCACCTTATTATTTTAAAACTTAATTCTGTCAATAGATTTCCAAAATGTTTATTGTGCTTCTTCCAAATATGAAAAATAAATAATAAAGAAATCCCACCACAAGGTGAATAACTCACTCTTGTGTTTGTGTGCATTTACTTCAGTTTGCTGTACATCTGGGTTTGGCCAGAGGCTCCAGTGTGGTGATTTTGGAGCAAACGGGGAAGAACACTGGCTACAGAGACCGAGATGTCTGCGGCTACTGTCCGGAGACTCGCTGCTGCGTCGAAGGGGGGGCACAGAAGCTGGAGTCAGTCATTAACATGAGGGCAGTCTCAAAGCACTTCAGACAAGCAGGGATGAATGTAGTTTATTCAAGAGATGCTGGCAGGTAGGCAAGTGTTCCAGCACGATCAAGATTCACTCTTGAATATGAGATAATGGCTGATTTCTTCTTTTTAGGTACCTGTGCGATTTTGCATATTACTGCTCATTGTATCACGGTCAGGGGAGAGCAGCCCTCATCCATGTACCCACATCTGGTACCTTGGCCTCAGCTGACAGACTGGTGCCTCTGCTGCAAGCCCTCATTCAGAAGATCCTGGAACAGCTGGAGGAGCATTCAAAAACAAGAGATCCCCCTTTTGTGTCAATGAGGTAGATCGTGATCCATAGCAGATACCCACTGATTGGTGTGAATGGAAAATTAAATATAGCAGGCATTCGTAGTTCTCATTCATTTATTTATTCAAAATTTCAGCAAAAAAAAAAAGAGAAAGAAAATACAAGAAATTCTCAGATACATATTCAGAGAAGGTGTTTTAAAAAATACACCATCTCAGCTATAGGTGTGAAAAACTTTGAGGCCTCAGATATAGAGCTTGAAAGAAGACAGTCTAGTGATTTTTCGTTTTGATTATTTCTTTCCCCAATCTAATGAACACACAGATTTTGTGAAAGCATCATAATAAAATAATAGTAGTAGTAGACCAAGGCCCCTCAGAAGGTACAGGAATGCAAATCATTAAAAACAGAGGCGCAGGATGATGATGATGACGATGATGAACCTCAAACTTATTGCAGTTTAAATGCACTGATGCATTCTCCATAAACCTGACATTTGCATGAAGAACATTCTGAAGAATTGAAATGTTGACAGACGACTAAACTGTAGTGTATATTTATGCTGTTTAAGCCTAAGGTAACGCAAAAAAAAAAAAAAAGTATCGCGTGAAGCTGTAAACTATCGTCTTTTTCTAACCATGATTACTCTTCACCGTGACTACCCGTAAATCTACGCAACATCCCTGTCCTATACATGTCCACGAGTTCATTGTAAATGTTGTAAGCTTTGACAGGTTCGTGATCTAATGGTAACTAGTTATTCAACAGCTATTCACCTCAGAACAGATCAGTGTCTACTCTCAGAACTGGAAAGTTGACATATACCATAATACAGCAAAAAAACAGAAATGCATAGATATGTTAAGTAACTACCTAAGCTGTTTGCTTGTCAGTGGTGATTTTTAAACCGTTGTGATATTAAACAGCAATCGGACAGTTTTATCTATTTTTTTTATTTACCAAGAACTTTAATTGAGCACCCAAATTTCACATTAGAAGTTACCTGGTTGCCTATCTGTGATCCCATTTTCTTTTCTTATTGCTTTTGGGTATTCATATAAATGCAAATTATCTAATGTTCCCAGCCCATCAGCCCTTGCACTGAGTTAACGCTCGCCAAGTAGCCACTGCGAGTTAAAAAGTAGCACTGAGGTTTCTTTTGTTTTTGTTTTTTAATGAGACGCTTTGAGATGTAAAAGCTACTTTGCCACCTTTTCATGCTTGTTCTCTCTCTTTTTTCCCCTCCTATTTTGTGGTGACAAAATAAGATCTACTGAGGTGACTGAACCAGCAGCATTACTGTAAGTATCAGTTACAACGGGCCAGACAAAAAAAACGGGGGTTGCAGACTTGACTTTTGATAGAGCAAAACAACTCTGAACGGACAGTGAGGGAGTGGCACCGATAACGGGAGTGGAAATGAACGCTGGGGTCAGAATGTCTTGGCATTCAGCAGGTAGACTGGGAAGGAAGGGGAAGGGGGATGATGACATTCACATAACCACGAAGAGTTTATAAGGGTAGAAAATGACACTGTTTTACTGCTCTTGTGATTCCAACGTGGAAATCATTGATTTAGGGGTTCCTACAGAAGTTAGAAATACGTAGGAGGCTGCTTTCCCCATATTATGGAAAGTTCACAACTATCTAGTTTTTGTTGTTGTTGTTCTGAAAAAGTGAATGCCATCTGTTTGCTTGGAATAAAGTGAGAGGTGGAGTTGCACCGTATGCTCGCAGCATCACAGGCTGCAGGTCAAATTGTTTTATTGGAGGTGATGAAAAAGTTTCCCTTTTTAAATATTTCCCGTTTTATATCTATCTATATATATATATGTATGTATATACATTTTTTATTTTAGACTTTTATATAAAAGCATTTTAGAAGAGGAAAAATTAAAAGTTTTTGTCTTTTGAGGATTTGAGGTTGTGACATTTATGTTTGGAGATGGAATGTGTGGTGTTGAGCCCTGGCCTCCTGTCTTATCACGTACTGCACCTGCCTCGGTTAAAATACAGTGTAGATCGATGTCCTCACATAAATACTCATTTACATTTAACACTGAGAGCAAAACTACACCGTACTAACGGCTGCTGTTCAATTTGAGCAAACGCGCGGGCCTTTTTTTTCTAAAAGCTTTAACCCGCTGGGCCAGAAATGGCCGGGGTAACTTAACAACACTTCCATTCCATCTCCTGTGTTAGTCCGCTTCGTGAGGTTTATCTAGATCCCTGTGGGGTTTTAAAAAAAAAACGAGAAAGAGTGAGATGTATTTGTTTTCCATACGCATACATATATTTAAAAAGAGTGAGGTAGATATACTTAAAGGGGGGGAAAAAAGAAAAGGTTTTAAGTCCCCCAGTCATGACACCAAAGAAAATGCATACAAAAAAATCCAACTTTATACTGAATCATGGGGCATTTATACAGTGATTTAAACTGATATCACAAAAGGAAAAAAAAAAGAAAAGAAGAAGAAATAAATAACATTTCTACAGAAAAAAATAAAATAAAAGAAGGGGAAGGGGAATCACCAGGTAACATGAGCAGAAATCCTTCAAAACACTTTCAGTATTCAGCCATTTGTGACATTGAAATGCGTTCCCTTCCCTGGATTTTAACCCATCCTTTATTTGGTTTTAAGAAGCAGTCGTCGTGAAGATTAAACAATAAGTCTGAAGAAAGGAAATCAGCAGAGGGAACACTGAGCTAGAGGAGGGAGTAGAAGTGAAACGGTTAAAAGATGGTTGGCATATATTAAGGCAAACGAGACAACTTAATTTAGCCCTATCTATTCGGAAAAAAACGAGGCAGGACGTGGATGGGTTAAAATACCAGATCTGGTAAATATCTCGTATACTGGAACTTATCCTGACTTCAGAAGGGGGGGGGGGGGGGGGGGGGGGGGGTCATGATGATCAGGAGCAGGAAAGGAGGAGGAAATGGTGAAGCAAGTACAGGATGATGTTGTGAGAATGTGTGGAGAAAGCAAAGCCTTAACTTTGACCTGAGATCGAGTCGCACCTAGTGGCCAATGCCAGGCGCAGTGCTAGACAATAATGTACAAAAAAAGGGATGCAGAAAGTACACGCTCTGCTCACAGACTGAGCCAAGGTGTCCGTTCTAAATAATAATAACATTAATAATAATAATAATAATAATAATATAGACATCCAGAAATAGAGAAAGAAACATTTCATAAAAAGAAAAGGCAATTAACAAAATGTAGTGTTGCAGAAAACCTTTCGGGGGTCACGTTTTGTGATTTAAATTGGATATTTTCTGAACAGTTTAAGGGTATTAGAAATGGACTGTTGTG
>NW_005187436.1:1004255-1025366 GCF_000239375.1 Pundamilia nyererei | reverse complement strand
TTTTTTTAACCGTAAAAAGGTTTTAAAAAAGTGACAAAAACCAATGAGTGTATAAAAACGATCCTGCAGTCAAAAATACAACTGTAAGACCTTTATATGTGTTTGAAATGTAGATAAACTATTGACTGTTCTAAAAAGAGACCACCTGTGACTTGAAAGCTGTCTCTAGGCTACTAAAATCACCTCATTTTCTGTCTCTTGCGTTGTATTCGGTACAGCAGTGCCGGCGAACCATGTTCACCTCCCACTGTGAAATGCACAATTGAAAATCTCAGAAAAAAAAAGGTTAGAAGAAGTCAAAGTGGAGCCAGAGTTGTATTCGTAAAGTATAAAGTTCAGTGATTTGCTCATTTGAAGTGCGACCTTCTGATGCTTTGATGTTTTCAGTCTTTTTTTTTTTCTTTTTCTTTCTTTTTTCAAATAAATTAAACAAAGACAGAGGCTGTGACTCAGAGTTGGCTGTGCTTCAATCACATGCCTTCTTCCCTCAGATGTTTGAAAGATGAAAGTAATGAAGGGCATGTAGGTGGGCAAGCAAACTTTTGATTAGCCAATCAGCACCACGGCTTTTCTCTTTTTCTGAAAATCTGTCAGGTGTTTGTAATGCTCTCACATATTTAGTGCTTTATTAGTCTTGCTGACCACTCAGTCACATTTTAAATAGCCATGGATGCAGGCTGTAGCAGACATCCGTGGCCAATTTAGAAACACCAATTGACCTAACATGCACGTCTTTGGACTGTGGGAAGAAGCCAGAGTACCTGGAGAGAACCCACAGAGGCACAGGGAAAACATGTCAACTCCACACAGTGTCCGCAGCCAGCGTTTGAACACAGAACCTTCTACTTTGTGAGGCGACAGCTCTTACCACTATACCGCCATGTGATTGGTGTGCACACAGAAAAAGAGAAAAATTATTACATAGGCTGAGAACAAGTCAGCCAGTCCTCAGTTTTGAGATGGAACCAGTAAAATCTGCGTTAAACATAGAAAATAAGTGATAACCAATGGTGAAGGCAGCAAACTCCTACACACAGCTGCTCCAGGAGCAGTGACAGATAAACATGAAGACTGAAAACAGCCAGGCAATCTTGGCATTATCTTTCACACAGACAACTCTGAACCACAATCGTCAGTAAGAAGGGACACCTTTTAGGAAACTGAAGAGAAAGCATGATTTGGCAATAGTCTGGCAGAAAATAGATCTTCCTCTACCATTCTGACCTACACAGGACAAAATCCCATAGAAACATCGACAGTAAAATAAAATGAAAGAAAAAAAAAGATCTTAGAGGATCAGAAAAGTTGGAACCTTTCTAATCCTCACGCAACATGAGGCAGTCTGCTCATGTGAATACAGTCATTTTGATGGAAAGTAATTTTAGAAATGGAGCTATGCTGTATTATGTATTATGTGTATAAATACACACTTGAATATCCATCACATCACCTCTGAAATCATGAGGAAAAAGTGCTCTTCTGTTGGTTTTGCTGGCAGATATGCTTTAAAAAAAGAAAGAAGATTTTCTTAAAGTTCATGTGTAAATCTGTAAGTCAGGATACATGCCTGTATCGTTTTCCTTCTTTAAGGACTCTTACATAACAAAGACTCAGATACAGGCTGCGCAGGATGGAGTTTCCCAGTGTTGAGCTTGAGCCACCAATTGCTCTGTGCTATCTTGTTTTCCATTTCTTCCGAGTTTATGTTTGACCTTAAGAGTGGAGAGACCATCTACTGGCAAACAGTAGAAGAAAGCAATTTCTTACCTCATCCATCCCTCCTTAAGAGACAGATGAGAGGTCTGTGATACCCTGTGTAAAAGGGGAAGGAGGAGAGGGCTGGTCTGATATCAGCAGGCTGATGACTGGGGCAGTGGTAGCGCCCGTTCGTTCTTTCTGACCCCGTTCATGTGTGCATAGGGTTGTATCTCATCAAAACTGGGCCGCAGCACCACGACAGGCCCGTTGGCCGAAGCATGTCCTGAGTGCTTGTCCAAGGCTAGTCCTGGAGACGCCAAGGCTGAAGCAAGTGGGCCGGGAGGAGAGTTAGAAACAGGTCCCAGTAATGGCGTACTCGGGCCTTGCATGGGGGATAACTGATGCGTAGAAGGAGGAGACATGCCTCCTGCACACCCAGACGAGGAAATGACAGCAGTCGACGGCTGCCTCACGGATGAAGGGTCCAGTGGAATGTTCTCCATGTTTTCTACCTCCATGTCCAGCTCCTCTGTGTCCGGCGGCTTGTTCTCCTCGCTGTAGAAGAAGCTCACTTCCCTGAAGGGAGGATCCAGTTCGTCTTTGATGCTGCTGATGATCTCCAAGAAGGACGGACGCATCTTAGGGTTATACTGCCAGCACATTCGCATCAGTTCAAACCTGAAAGATAAATGACAAAATCATCATTTTTGTCATTTCTGTGTAAACATTTCTCACACACCAGCTTGAACTGACAAACAGAAACTTCTTAAACTGCAACATATCAGCAAACTTTACAACCGGTAAGGACAGGAGGGATGAAAACAGCATGTGGCCCTGTAAGTCTTGTTTCTGTCCAGCAGGTGGCAGGAGAAACTGAAGGCCCCTTTAGGGCTTTTTGGCACTACAACTCAGTTCATAACACTGATCATGAAGAAAGAACAGAGACTGTAATATCAGCGTTGGTAAAGTGTGCTACACTAGATTTTATGCTTCAGTTTTTTCTTTAAAAAAAAGAGAAAAAAAAGGATGTAGTTATTGTAAATACCCGTCCTTACCACTTGTAGCTGCTCATTAATTCGAAGCAGGTTTGTTGGCAGGTAATCTTGGTGAGCATGCCTTCTCTTTAAGTACTGTCCCGTAAAATTATATAATTAAAACCCTGTAAGACTGTGGCCAAAAGACTAAATATATGTGTGCGCGTTCCAAAGTTGCTGCAAGCTACAAGGCTTTCAGTGGCAATAATATAGTAAGTAAATCCACAAACTATTTTTATGCCAGTTCAATTGTTTTGAAATTTTGCCGTTTTTTTTTTTTTCTTCTATTTTGGGGGTTCCGTTTGTTTTTTCTTTTTAACAACAAATACAGTAAGATCAGAAATGTAGCATGCACTCAGCAGAACAGTAAATCATACTTAAGGTTACTGTGCCAGGCCAGCAACCGAGCTTTGGGAATGTCAAAACAACATCATAAACGGGAGAATTATTACAGTTTTGTGTGGTGCTGGACCGCACACCACAGCTCCAATTATACACAAACAAGCTCAGAATACTCTCTAAGGCCCGCTGACATAAACACCTTGGCCATCGCTGCTCCGTTCTTGCTGTTCCCTCTGTCTTGTTTTTCCTAGTGGTCTCTTTGCCATCTAGAATAACCTCTGCAGCTGGGTGCCAGCTCCTCTCCGCGCCAGAGGAATTATGGGTAAAGCTTTCTTAAGCACGTGCCTCGCTTCATGCTCTGAAGCAGCAGGGGGCGGCTCAGACTTGTTTTGCACATGTGCAGGAAGTGTCTCAAAGTTGACGTTCAGATGTCCGAGCTCGGGCAAGCAAGGACCACCCGTGAAAAAGGCGCACGGCGTTTGGAAGTAAGGCCGATGCACCAGAGTAACCCGTCTGCTGCAAACTTCCGACACCGTCTCGCACGAGGCTTCTTGATGCAAATTTAGAAAACAAACACTGTAAATCCTGACTTCTTGTCAGCATCCTGCCAATCGTGACCCACAGGCCACATGCTTTGGCTAAACTGACTAACATTGGACCTGTGAGCAACACAAAACAGATTACATGAGCTTTACTTGCACTGCATTAAAACTCCACTTGTTCTTTAGCTGTTTTTTTTCCCCCCCCGAATCACTTCACATTCAAATTTGAGTGCACCAAATGTGCTGTATAAATACAGCTGAGCAGCAGCTATTAAGTTACTGAGATGGCGGCTCGGATGGTTTGCCTAGGGTCTGCTTTTTTGTTTCTGTTTTTCTTTATTTGCTCTGGCTGATTCGATATCTTTGCTTGGCTGTATGTCTGTATCTGTATTATCCTGCGAATTTGCCATCTGCACGGTATTAAAATATAGTGAGAGCTCATGTGTGTTAACGTACTTGGCCAATAAACCGATTCTGACTTCACTGTCCGATATACTGTATAAGGACGGTTACAAGCAAATATGACATAGTCAGTGTCAGAATTATAAGAAAATCTTCACTGGCCTGGATAAAGCCAAATATTCACAGAAGAGATGGGCCAACAAAGCTTGATAAAAATCAGAAACAGACGCAATTTCAGGCCAAGTGTGAGTGCAAAAAAGTCTCCAAACATCTATGCTAAATGCTTAATAAACCTGAACAGGAATCCCTGCCAGATCTGAAAAACTTCACACGTGCAACCTCCCCGGCGTGGCAAAACCTTGACGGATAATAGCGTGTAAGTGATATTCCACAGAAAAATAATGATGTTTAATTTAGTCACATTTATTTTCCAATTCTGAAGGAGGAAAAGCACTTTTATCTCTGGGAAACTCTAGACAGAAACATGAGAATAACAATCAGTGACCAAAGCTACCTGGGAAACAAAGGAAACAGTACAAGTAGGAGACATTTAAGGCTCTCGAAATATGACTCATCCCTGTTTGTGTTAACCTGCCCACTTCCACTTCTTCTGTATCTTTCTATTCAGTCTTTGTATGAACTCTCTGGCTTCACTGCACTTGGGCAATCTTCTGGAAATCTCCATTAAGTCACTACAGCAGAGGCGACCATCGACAGTGGCCTGACTTCCATGTGTGCTGCTAAGCCCCGACTCCACCACCTCTGTAACACAATCCACACACTCCTGTAATCAGGACAAAACAGCCACGCTGCCATAGAAACGCGAGGTTTGTGTCTGCACAACACTTGATCCTCTTTTTTCTTTTTTTTTGCTACTCACACTCTTTCTAAGGTGAGGTCAGCCGTGGAGAGTGGGAGGGGAGAGAGCAGAATGCCTTCTTATTGAGGTCAGAGACGGAGAATCGAAATGCATGTATGCAGCGCTGCATGCCGACGAGCAGGCTGTGCTCGGGCTTTTCTTTCCCCTCTAACAGCCAAAGTGTTTGATTGATTGACTGATTAATTTAAAGTTAAATAATGATAACTTTCTCATCCACCACGCTGACAGACAGGCACTACCTCCCTCCGTAGTAGGAATGAGGGGCATCTTTCACACACTGATTGTGGCATCCCTTCTATGGGCCGGCGCTGAAGGCTGAGCAGGGTTCTCACTGCCAGCTGACCACTGAAGCTATGTCGTCAACGGACCACATTTATCCTGTGACGTTAATGTCGGCCCTCGTCCTGGCTCTACCTTAACTTATACACACGATATCCTTCACACTCAGAGCCACAACTTAAAATAAAACAGGGCAAAATATTAATAGGACAGAAGACATGGGTGGCTGCGGCTGTAGAGGATAAAATATCCTTCATAAATCCAAGCTGATGTTACTTATTTTTATTGTTCTTAAGGGCAGGGTCACAGATTTGAAAAAAGAAAGACTTACAGCATGTCAGGGCAGTTGTCAGGTTTGTCCAAGAGTCCTCCCTCCATGACAAAGCGCAGCACTTGTTCATTGGACATCCCCTGGTAAGGCTGTTCAGCTAAGGTGGCGATTTCCCACAGCACGACACCAAATGACCTGCAGCGAGAAATTAGGCAACATATTCAAGTAATATATTGTGGTATTTTATGTGATGCTCTTTCGGCTTTCACAGTAAACGTTTATTTTAACCATCGATCAAGCACACATATTCTTTTATTGCTTAGGAATAAACTTTACTTTGAAGAGCCTATCCTACATCATCGCTCTTAAATTTGAAAGAAATTACATCCATTATGTTAGTGACTAAATTGTTATCAGGGTGACCTGAAAATGCCTCACCAGTAATACTTGGTAACCATCTAATAAAAGCAAATAAAACTCCCTCCGCTCAAAATTGAGCTGCACTGTTTGCATACAAACAATAAGTACAAATCATATTTTTCATATATTCCTTTTTTAATAAGAGCCACATATGGTGCTTGTTTGAGAGCTGTGGTGCTTGAGATGTGCATAAATGTCCAACCTAAACAGAGAGGAATATTCTAGTAATGGTTTTAGAGGGACTAAATGTCAAACAGCCTGACTGACTGATACAGAAAAGGTAATAAATGCCTTTTAATATACAGAAGAGGGAAAAAAACTGATGTCAGCATGATAACATGCACACAGTGACAGGCTGATGCTAGGCAGGTATCTGATTTGGCGTGCTCTGTGCCTTAGTTTATTGTGTTAAGTTGGTGAGATTTACTGGAATGTAGTCATTAAAAAATGTATTAGAAGATTGAAAATTCTGATCTCGTGATGAAGCAAGATGAAAAGGCAGAGAAAGTGGCTGTAAAGCAGTAAGTGGGATTCATCTCCTGGGTGCAGTGAATGTCTGAACCAAATTTAATCTAAGGCTAACCGATAGTTTCTGACTTTTTGTTCTGTCCGTGTTGGACTGAAATACTCTCACTGCCATCCATCGATCGCAGTACTAACAGCGCACAAGCTGAGCTGACACTGCTGACTTTATTTCAGGCTTCATTTTTTTTCTTTTCTTTTTGGAGTGTGTCATGTATTCTTAGCTCATATCTGTCCACAAGTTCCCCATAAAGATGAATGCTATTTTAAATATTGCAACTTTAAGTTCCCCAAATAATCTGCACTAGAATCCAAAATGAGCGCAGGATGTCGGAGAGCTGGTACTGAGCATTTACCCTGCTTCTTATTTTAACTTCATGACGTGTGGCACGGTATGTTGTAACACAGCTTACATGATTACAATACTGCAGGAAAAACCTCAGCATGAAGTATTTCTTCAGTTTAACTTCAAGACTGCCTCGCGATGACCACAATATTTGTTTACTGTACTACTTTGGCTAGCCAAATTTTCAAATGGTATGCTTAACTTAAAAACAAAAGAAATAAAAAAGGCCTATTACAATACTGCACACCAGGATCTCAAACAGTCACCTACTCATGATGACATCAGGGTTATCTTACACTAAACGTCTTTACAACATCAAAGGGGAGGATATAGTACACAAATTGTGGAGGTGTGTTTGTGCTGGCACGGCAACCTCTCATTTAAAGACATCTGGAGCAGTTTAAGCCCACTCTTAGGGACTAACCCGTGACATTTGGGGAAACAAACATGCAGGGGGTTCTAGTAAACAGTAGTAAAACACAGGAAAAAAGTAGCAGTGCTGTAGGCTGGGAATCTACGAAACAGTGGAATAATAGAGTTGTCAGTAAATGGAAAAAAAAGAAGAAGAGGAATACTCCTGGCCTGTACTTTTTTGCCAGGAATTTCCAAAGAGGCAGCCAGAAAACCAAAGGTTTGGATGCTTTTGGAAACAGTAGTCATGATTTAAAAAAAAAAAACTAAAGTAGAAAATTATCATAAGAATATATTATCTAGTTTTTTGCCACAGCATGAACTGTTTTAGAGTATACACAAGGACAAAAAATATTGAGGTGGTTATGGAAAACTTAGCATCTTTCTGGATTTAAGGAGGTTCATACAGGTCTAATGTAGGGCTGCCACGATTAGTCGACTAGTCACGATTACATCGACTATCAAAATCGTCGACGACTGATTTAATAGTCGACGCGTCGTTTGAAGCTTTGTAAGATCCCAAAAGACGCAGGAATAAGTAGGATTTAAGAGTGTAATAACGGACTGAAACAGAAGATGGCAGCACTGCATGTACAAGGATGCCAGCTGCCGTTAAACCCCGAAGAAGAAGAAGAAGCTGTGTCCCAGAATTCATAGCTTTCCAACAATGGCGGCAGCTAGTTAGTTTTAATATTACTCTTATTATTCTTTCTGGGTCACAAAATAAACGTTTAGCATATTTTCAGGTGAGAATGTAGCTGTGTAAACCTCAAATATCGGCTCAGTTTATCAAGACACAACATGTTTTCAAAAGCGCTCCGACGTTTTCGGAGACGTCTGTTACCCACTAGCTCGATAGCTAGCCGGGGTTACAGGCTCACTAGAGCCGGTGAGAACACCGGAAATCGTTTTCAAACCCACTCAGGTGAAACATATATAAGTGACTTAGATAACTTAAAAATGTTATTGTTTGGCTTTTTTTAGTATTTTATTTGTTCCTGAGTAAATCGGTTTGGCTGAGCTTAAAGTTCTAGTTTTTACACAGCTGAATAAACATCAAGCAGACAACTGATTATCAGAAATGTGAGATGCTCGAGAATATACTCCGGTGTCCTGTTATATTTTAGATAGCAAGGAGTTTATTAAACTTCACCGAAACAATCTGCAAATTTCATTAAAATTTAATAAACTATCATCTTGTCTTTATTTTTAGTTAGCACATACCTTAAACACTTAAAACTGTAAGCTAATGATAGTTATATAAGAGCAGATGCTGCTGGTGCAATAAGCTGTACATCCAATGGATGCATGATCTGATTAGCCGACTAATCGCAAAAATAATCGGTGACTAGTCGACTATCAAAATAATCGTTTGTGGCAGCCCTAGTCTAATGCAGGCTTGTGTATATGTAAGAGTGATTTGCTGCCGTACCAGACATCAGACATTGTAGTAAACACGCCATCTTTCAGTGACTCTGGAGACATCCAGCGGACAGGCAGCAGGCCCTTTCCTCCTTTTCGGTAGTAGTCCGTCTCATAAATATCTCTGGTCATGCCAAAATCTGGAGAAAAAAAAATGAAAGCAGAAGTTGAGGAAGCCACTAAGTATCACTCATTATGTGTGGGAGAGGAAGCTCCAGAGAGCTCATCTATCCCTCTCACCTCTTCCCTCCCCTCTGTCCATCTACATTAACGTGCTTGGGTCCGACACTGAAATCCAAACAGTTTTTTGTCAAGGCCGGCAGAGCGGGGGAGGCTGAAGGCAATATATTAACTTGACTTACCTCCAATCTTCACAGTGAAGTCCTCTGCTACCATGCAGTTCCTCGCTGCCAGATCTCTGTGGACAAATTTGTTGGCGTTTAGGTACGCCATACCGTCTGCGATTTCTCCAGCCATCTGGATCATCTTTTTGAGTGGGGGTAAGACCTGGCTGGTGGCGTTCTGCGGTAGAGCAAGAGGCGGTGAGAAGAGAAACTCCATGAAAAGCACTATTCAGTCAGTCGACATATCACGCCTTTCTGCTTTAATCAGGTGAGCGAAACAAAGCGTAGCGTGGATGATGTATAAGGGTGGCAGAAGAAATTGTAAAAATTAAGAAAGAGAGCAGAGGTGTGTGTGTGCACACGTGGACAGGTTGCTTACTTCTTTGCGCAGGGAGCGCAGGTGGCTCTTGAGATCTCCGCGAGTCATCAGCTCCATAATCACTAAGGTTGGCTGTCCCTGAGAGACCACGCCAAGCAGCCGCACCTACATTAATCACAGCAGTGCAGAGGGGTCAGCTCTGATAAAACAAAACTGTGTAAAAAATACATGCTACATATAACTTCAAAATAGGTTTTGTTCACATAGGAAAATATGAAATATGCTCTGAAAAAAGTTTTTTTTTTTATTAAAAAAAAAAACAGCACAGAGTTCATTCAAATAGGCAAGTCAAGTTCAGCTGTGATCCAGCAGATTGATGATACACTTCTACAAATCTCTTATGGCACCTTTAACCTGCCTGCCTGCCTTTGGTGGATCATATTGCTGTTCACCCTAACTCGTGCCAAGAATACCCCAGAACAGAGCCATGCCACCAAATCCAAATTACTGCACATGTGAGTATTCACCTATTACAGTGGTCCTGACTCAAATCACTTTGTATTTTCCACTGATCAACACCATTCTCCCACAAAGCAAACCACAAAGGAAAAGTCTCTCTAGACTTTCTCACTGTTGGGTTTTGTGTGATTTCTTGTTAGAATAAAATGTTTGGCTTCCACTAAATCTAGATAACATTAAAGACCACCACATAGTGCATTCAGTAGCAATAAATTACTAGGCAGTAAGGTAGGTTATCTGACTCAGAAGCACACTAGGTTACAGTTCAGCTCCATCCTGCATTTGCAATTTAAATGTGGTTTTTTTTTTGTTGTTGTTGCTTGGAGCATTGTTAAAGATCTTTATCCTTAAAAAAAACAAAACAGTGACTAATAAAAAGGCTTTAACAACACATCCACGTTATGCAGTTACTGATGCTGTGATCACACTGAAGTGAGAATATACAGTATATCCTGGAGTCTGAACTGCAAGTCATGCTGCAGCTGTCGGAATAAAGACAACCACAGCGTACTTGAGTCTACGTCTGCGAGGATCAATTTCATCTCGTGACTGGATTCATTATGACAATACACTGGTTTATTATTAATAACCACATGAGCCAGATGGTAAGGATTTGATGACGCGTCCAACTTACCACATGGTGACAGTTGAACTCCTTCATGACAGAGGCCTCGTTCAAAAACTCAATTCGCTCCCTCATGCTGGCCGTCTCATTGACCGTCTTGATGGCCACTCTCGTTTCAGGTTCGTCCTTCACTACTCCCTTTGCGATGCCTTCGTACACCATGCCGAAGGATCCCTGGCCCAGTTCCCTGTGCATAGTGATCTTCTCCCTTGCTACCTCCCACTCATCTGGGACATACACTGGTGTGGCACAAGAGACAGCGGGTCACCATCAGAGTTTAAACACCCCACCCAAAAAACCCAATGAAAAATAGACCAAATATCCAACAGTCTTACTCTCAGTAGCACTGAGGTACTCTGGATTGACTGATGCATACAGGACGCCGTTCCCCAGTCTGTCACTGTTCCTGTTAACACAAACTCAGTTAGCCTGCAGGCAAGTCTGATTGCAGATGCTGTGTACAATTTTCAAGAGGAAGTCTACTCTTTACCACAGGGGAACGTTAATGAAAACAACACCTATTAGCGCTGATTAACATTACACTGATCATTAAGCTTCGTGAGCATAGCCAGGCAGAACAGCTTAATCAAAGAACTTTTGTCAGGCAGTTTTAAAAGCGCGTCTGCAAAAAGATACTTGCCTCTTTTTGTTCACATAGAAGAGGATGGTGATGAGGCCGGCGACAAAAATTGTCACAATGATGGGAATTATGATGACCACATACAACGTAACACCGTCATCACCTGTCAGAGAAGATAAAAACCGATGGTGTCAAGTCCTATTTATTTTTCATTCCTCTGCATTCCATGTAATTAGGGAGAAGTTCATTACGTTTAGGTGGAGACACATAGAAGAAAACACTTTCTGTCCAGGAGCCGTTTCCTGCCGGGGAAGTGGCACGCACTCGGGCGGAGTAGTTCCCCGAGCCAAGGTTGGTTAGTCGAGCTCCTTTGTACCGGCGGTAATCCTGTCGCGACACACACTTGTGCTTCTCAGGCTGGAAGAGAACAAGCACACGCTGGTTACTGCTTGGAAGAAAACATACCATCGGGTTAATGTTCTCATCTAATCAAAAATATGATTTCTTGTTTCTTATTTCAGGTGAATAAGGTTTGATGGCCTCCAATCAGCTTTCTATTGTGTAGAGTTTGTCATTTGTTTTTGGTTTTACTCAGTGTTTAAGCCCTGCGTGCATGAGCATGATTGGAGTCTGGTGCACGTTTTAAACATGTGAATCCTCCACTGAGCAAACATTGAGAGCCTTTTCAGTTGTTTACAATATTTGGAGAGTCATGGATTCCAGGCTTTTCAATGTTGAAAAAGGAAATGACCTATGATAATAAGCTATAATTACCCCAGTCCAGCTCACCTCATTACCCAGGCGGAACTTGATCTCATACATCAAGATGAGTCCATTGGGCATAACGGGCTCTGGCCAGTGCAGCACCACACACCCCTCGATTTTGTCACACCTCTCAAAAATCACCTTGCCCGGGATGTCATCCGCCTTGACTGGGGGAACAGGCACAACCACGTTAATATAAACAAGGATATTTAATTTCAGAAAAGGTGCCAGCACATTTCATTTTCCATTTTCCACACCACTATGTTACCAAAAACAGCAGGGATGCTGTGTAAATGAAAACAAAATCAACACAATCACTTGGAGTCATTTTAAATCCTCAATCTATTTGAAAACTGAGAGATTTTATATTTTATATTATATTTATATTTTAACCTTCTCCACCTTTATTTCCGAAAGGCTCAGCTTTGTTTTATACCCACTCATGGTACCGACCTCCTTCCAATTAACCCAACTAAGTGTGAGATGTTTGACCAAGTGTTTTTCAGCATTATACACCTTTTCCACTGTTTTTTGCCCGATATCCAAAAAACACTGGAAAAAGTAATATTTGTGACTTTTTCAGGTAAATAAAAGAAATGCACTCTCTTTATATTTGTCAGCATTACTGAAAACAGGTAGTTGAATGCAGGCTTTTTACTATGTTTCTAACCTGCAGGTTTGGTCCTGGAGAAGACGAAAGCTCCAGCGCTGCACTTCCCCACCACCTCGTTGCACGCATGGATATCAATGCGGTAGACGGTGAAGGGCCGCAGATTGGGGATCTCTAAATACTCTGTTGTGCTCTTGTCTTCAGTGAAGGGGAACTCTACGTTAGGAGGAATGCCATCTGTACTGTTATCCCCTGCGCCGAGAGTGGTATTCCCTCTGCCGCCCTCATAAAACAGTGTGTTGTTTGCTGTACCAGAAAGGTCTCTGCGCCGACGCTCTTGAGGTCTGAAATACAAAGACACAATTGAATATAAAACCTGTAGCACAGATCATTAAAATTCAATGAGCAGTGCTGGGGAAACAAAAGACAAAAAGGTGCATTGTATGTCCTGGAACCCTTATTGTAGCATGTCAGTGATGGTTTATACCTCCTGAAAAAATGTTTGCGCAAAGCTAAACATCTTTCATGGAAAGCACGGAGTGATTGCTACTCCCAGTTGTGCTGTGCTTATTAGGTCATTAGATCACTGAGAGGCTGACTGACGGAGAAATGCAAAAAACAGGCATTAACGCTAATGTCCAACATGCCCCTGATAAAAAAACAAACAAAAAAAACCAAAAGGTTAAACTCTGAAAAGTAATGTTTAGCCTTCAGTTCACTCAAAGTTCACATGATACTGGGTGGAGCTGCCAAGACCTGGACATCATCATAATTGAAAGCTAAGAGGCGATGACAGCTGTGACCTTAGCAGTAGGAGATACCACAGGACATCTTGTCCACCTGTGAAAGATGCAGGGTGGTCAATAAGACAGACAAAGAAAAAAAGCACTTGCTGTGACTGAGAAGATAAAAGCGTTACTGATGCCCTTTATAGAGCTCGTACACAGACATGTTTGGGGGTTGTCTAAAACCGAATGTGACAATGAACAAGTGACTGGGTTTAGACAGCTTAGCTCAGAGAAAAATAGCAACTTCAACTAAATGACTCAAACTGTACACTGAGAATTAGAACTGCAGCTACTTTTTTTAATAATTTGTTGTTTTTGTAATAATTAATAGATTCATTATTTGGTCTACAACACCATTAAAGAGTGTTTTTAACAATCTGACTAATAATTCAAATCCATAAAATCTACTTTTTGTCATTTTTTCATGAGATGAACAGAAACCACAAATCCACAGAAAAAAGAATTTGTTCCTATAGTCATGTGCAAAAATCTTGAGCCACCGCTTCTCTCTTTATAACGTTGGCATTTACATCAACACTGGCAAGTGGTGCAATACAGAAACAACTGTGTTTGTTGTTATAGATGTATGAATATATATATTCTTTATTTTATTTTTTATTCTTCTTTTGCACTGAGAGAATTGCACCTCAATTTCATTGCTGTAATGACAATAAAGATTCAGTTCTGATTTCTTTATATTTTGCTTCCAAGAAGCCAGACTTTCTTTTAATTTTTAGAAGTTACATTGAGTCGAAGTTCTTCATTCTTTCTAAAGGTCCTTCAAATTTTTTCTTTGGTATTTCTCTGATTTTCTGAACATTTTCAGAGAAACTTTTTGTTTTGTTTAGTTGTTAAGCAACTTAACACGAATCTCTGAATCATTAAATTGTTATAAAAGAACCCAGCTCGAGGGATGCAGCGGTGTTGTTCCTACGCATAGCAGATAACTTAGCAAAGACGTATTTCTTTAGTTGCCAAAGACAACAGGTCCAGGTGAGCAGCAATGGACAGAGGAGGTCAGGAGAGATGTGTCTGCAGCATTTCGGCCAGTGGTGTCGTGGATTTTGTCGAAATTGGTGGAATGATCAAGTTATGCAACACCATTTTGAACGTGTAAGAAAGGCAAAGAGTGATAATGATCCCAAACACGCTGCCAATGCAAGTAAAACCATACGGGATAGCAAAACACACAGTGCAACACAATCAGTCATGGACCGGCCTCCCCAAAAACCGGATCTCAAGATTGTTGCAGCTTGACAAAGAACAGAACAAAAAGCAACAAAAATTCTAAGAGATTGGAGAAGCCCGGAGAACTATTCATGAAGACGACTTTAAAAATTTATAAAGAAAGCTTGCATGTTTGCACATTTCAATAAACTTCTACACCTGTTTCCCCATTTTCCTAGCAAAATATAAAATTGAAGACTTTTACGCAGTACAGTAGACTACCATGTTAAACTAAGAAGCTAACTAAGCAAAAGCTCCAGAATTCATGTTTTATTTTACTTACTTTTGTTTTACTTTAAAACAAAAGTAAGTCTGTGAATTGGGGAATGGGAGTCGATTGCACTGCCTATGTGCGCTTCACTGAGTCCTCGGAGCAGGGAGCAATGGCCCTAACAAAATCACACGTAATTGTGGTCAGCTCAGTGCAGTGGCAGTAGCTATGCTGGAGGCTGGATGGGACTTCTTCTTTTACGCAGTACAGTAGACTACCATGTTAAACGAAGAAACTAACTAAGCGAAAGCTACAGAATGCGTGTTTTATTTTCAAGTCGACCTGCAGGAAGAGGAGTGCACAGACAAAGACAGAAATGTGGGAAAGGCAGTTTCACTGACATGTCAGCATTCCTCTCTGACAGCTAAAAGTGCTGCAGTCCAGCAAACCAAAGCCCAGCCTTTTAGTTATTACTGACTACATCACACATACATGAAAACTGACAACATGGTAGAGACTACAGACAAAAGACTCGTGACACTGATTCACTCTGACAGTAGCCGTTCATCAAAGCGAAGAAGAAGAAGAAGAAATGAGCAGGCGACAGACATTTTATGGCTTCGACTTTCTGTATGGGCGATAATGACAGTGAAATAAGAAAAAAGAAATCATCTGCTACCTGTCACATGCTTTGTAGCTGTAGTTACTACAGTGCCCTGACCTCACCTGCTAAAAAAGCTCTACCTTTATGCATCGGAATCCAGAGAGGAAAGCCGTGACTACACATTCACTCTATGGTTAGTGGGGCACATTGTAAGCAGTTGACACCTCATACAATACAACAGGATCATGGATAATAGTGAAACATCTGATAGAAGAAGAGGCAACTTCGGGGAGTCCTTTTCACCTCATCTGTATGTATTCATCATGAGGCAGCCCCCTTCCTTTTCCCCATAAATCAGTCTGCTTTCCTTATTTTCTACTTGTCTTCTACGGCTGATGGGGCTCTTCCCTCATTCATTTAGATTCCAGATGGATTCACTGTACATTTCCTGGCAGCTGCCTCGTTACAGGAAAGAAAAAAGAGGAAAAAAAAGCCTCGGACAAAGAGAGCATGCAAGGGAGGAGTAGCGTGAAGTGCCGAGTTGAGAAGGACAGAATGGAAAACATTTCCTTTTCTTTCTCTTTCTGTTTTCATGCACCCTCTTTTCCCTCACCCTGGGTCTAAACCCTGAACTTTTGAGAAAGAAAGAAAGAAAAAAACTCCCTCATTTTCCCTAGAGTGGTTTGTAATAATGTTGGCTGTGTTACATTGGAGAGGCTGTGCGTACACTGGCCGAGCTCCTCGCTGAGGGCCAGGGACCTGCCACCCGCCAGTTTCCTAGACACTTCTACTGAAACAAATCAGCACAGCCAGAGAGAAGAGGAGGTGTAGATAGATAACAGTTCAGCCAATTTTTAGCAGTTTTCCTCCAAAACATATTGATCAAATTCCATGAACAGCACTACGAAGTAAAAGGTCAGTGCTGTTCAATTAAATAAACTTCATCATTTTAACAAATGAATATCCATCAGTCTATCCTATCCTATCCGAGAACTGTGGGAGAGGAACACTGAAACATCCATAGCCACGAGCAAGTGAAATGATAACACAACACAGATGTCAGTCCTGTTGCGGGAAACAAAAGCATAAGCAGCTATTGTGTAGCCAAACGAGGCCCTTCAGACTCTTTAATCTCGTCTCTCTCCTGGGTTTGTTTGTTTTGTCCAAATTGCTGCCTGGTAGACCCCATCAACCCCTGTGCCACCGTTGCCGCGGCAATAAAAAAGCCACATGAGTGCTGAGGAGGCTTTGGAACCTACTCAGCATGTCTCCTTCATCTGCTCCACCCAACAAAAGGGCCGGCCTCAGCGGGCCAGCTCAGCGTCCGTTAGGTCCGTCCACACCCGTCATGCTCAGATCTTGTTCGCTCCACAGAGGAGCCATTAAACCCGTTCCACCACCTCAGTCTTCGCATTGACCCAACAAGGCAATTACATTCAGTGCTCTGATAGCTGTCTGCACTTGAAAGGGAGGTCACAGCCTATAAACGGTTTAAGGAGGCCACTGATGTGACATACCTTGCCAGAAAGATGGAATTGTGGAGGAAATTCTCAAAAACTTTCAAGAAGACACGGTCGTCCTTCTCACGGTCCTTCTCTTCTGCTGTCTTCTGGCAAGCACAGCACAGGACCTTTTCTGGCCCTGCTAGGTCTGACTTCGTGGGCTTTAAGTTCTCTTCCATGTCTGTGAGCTCCGACGCCGGGATTCGGATTGGGATCTTCAAGTCTGTTGAAGAAAATATGAAATGAAAAGCCAGGAAAAAAGAGTGTTTAGCAAGGGTGGGATTTAACCTTACCAATTACAATGGGCGGCTTTTTGTTTTGGCAAGCTAAAGCTCTTCCAGGTGATTGTCCTCTTTTAACTGTGCATTAAGATTAGTTTAAAAAACAAATAATGTTTGTACGATGCAAGAAAGACTGAGTGGCCTTCGCTAAGTAACTGGAAAGGTTTGAAAGGTCAGAGAATAAAGACATATTGGCTGCTTATTAGAATAAGGAGGAGTGCAGACCTTTGGAGCAGTAGTCATGTTGGTAGAGCTCCCTATCCTCAGCTTGACGCTGCCAGCGGACCAGGTAGTAAGTGAGATTGCCGTTGGGCAAAAGTGGAGGTGACCACTTCACCACCAGCTTTGTTGAGGAATTACCATATGCACGGGCATCTTTAGGCACAGACGGCACTGTACCAGGGGGAAAGACTAGATTATTTTATGTTGTTCATGTGTTTATATAGTTGCGCAACAATAATAATGTAAAACTGAAGCCAGAACCAAAAGTGATGGTCACACTTACACGATGGGTGTGTGCGAATATAAATGATGTCACTCTTTGCTCCAGTGGCATCTTTGTCGCTCTCTTGCAGGGTGATGGCCTTCACAAAAATAGCATACTGAGTCCAAGGCTTGAGGTGCTGAAGTCTGACATTTGGGTCATTGTTATTATCTTTAGGAAGATCCACATCCACCATGTGCCAGCTATTTGAGCCACAGCCATCCTGGCCATCAAACTCAGTGATGTTCTGGAAAGGACTGAAAAAAATACATAAAAAAAAAAAGAATTTCATTTAAAAAAAAAAAAGACAGTTGACATGGAAGTAAGACACTAAATTACTTTATGCTCAGAGGCTAATAATAAGCCTTTGTGTACTCACGATTCCTTGTAGTAAATGATGAAGCTGATAAGGGTTCCATTTTTGGGGGGCTGGTAGCGCTCCCATGTCAGATTGATCACATGGCTGGATGTGATGTTGGATTTGAATTTCAAGATATGGCTTTCACCTGGCCACCGGTGAGACATATGTATAAAGTAAAAACGTGCACACAAGCTGAATGACTGAATGAATGTGGACCAAAAAATTCACACGAATTTACTCACAATTGGCTCTTTCGCCATTGTTGCGGAAATCCCCTTCCTCTGGCTTCACAGCTATGCCAGTTTTATCCCACATCTTGTAGATCTCAGACATGCAGAGTTTGGGGTTCTGACGGAAGAATAGACGTCCACTGCTAATAGTCAGGTTGTGCTCAGTCCAGTTCCACAAGTACTTCAGATTCTGATTGTTGATGGCGGAGAATGAATACATGCTGGGAGAAAAAGATCAAAAGACTGTAAGAAGCACCTCGTATAGTCTCTATCAAAAAAACCAAACATAAAGTGTTTCACAGGATATAACGTTCCCCTAAATGTTGTTCAAGGAGCTTTTTTTTGCCACCTGGTGGTCCCACTAAGGACCAGCAGATGTGGATATTACGGCCTCGGCTTTGTGTGTCTCCCTGAAAACAGGCCTCCATTACTACAGACGAGGACATAAAACAGAAACTGTCACGCCAACACTTTTAGCTCTACCAGTCCAAGTACCACAGATGAACACCTCCAGAGGGAAAGGAATGCCTGCCACCCTCAACAGCATTCCTTGGTGAAACTTAACCCTGGAAGAAATGATAACAAGAAGGGCGACAGGCCCCATGACCCCTTTGGCCATCACTAAAAAAAACTTTCACTCGTATCTTGGACTAGTGTTAATATCACAGTGAAGACACTAATGGACTGTACATTTAACTTTGTTTAAATCTTACTAAAAATGTATTATCATCATTATTATCTTCATTAATATTATTATTAATTCATCTCTTCATTGACCTATTGTGCTAAATGACAGTAAAGTATTAATTTTTGCACTCTTCTGGAACAGATGATAATAATAATAATAATAATAATAATAATAATAATAATAATAATAAACTGAGTCATTTTATCTAGTTTCCCTTTAAGGTCACTTTCCATTTAAGCCAACGTTAGTCTGATTAGCTGCTTCTGGTGGGCGGGGTTTTATTACCATATTAATCACAGCTGTTCCCTCAGGCGTCATACAGAGCCAAGAGTGCAAAAAACCCCCCCAAAAACTGAGATTTTGTCTTTCAGGCATATTTGTATGGAAGTCTACCCCATTATTTGAAACTTATCATAGCAGCTCTCTTTAGACCAGCGAAGTCAAACTTATTTTAAAGGCCCGCATACAGCCTGATCCTAAGTGGGCCGGATGAGTGAAACTTGCATTCCTGTCAGTACAAAGAAGTTCATCTACACATCTAATCTCTGAGATATCTTAACGTAAGATATAGAGATGCAATTTCAACAGCACATCTTAGGTTTTATACATGATAAATAACAGATCCCAGAAAACGTTCTACTAGCTTGCTTCCTGTATTTCCTGTAAGCATTGTTTTTCTTGATTGATTAAACATTTCCATTTTTAAAACTGTGATTTCTATAGACAGTGGAAAAAAAGGAACATTTTCTGTCATTTAATTCTTTAACTAACACCTGACTATTCTGATAAGGTATAAATGGCTGTGGGGGAGGTCTTTATCGGCAGAAAAAGCCATAAAACGTATGAAAATCCAATAGTAAGTCAAAAAACTTATACTCTCCTTTGTATCCGGGCTGATTCTGGTGTTATGTTTAGCGCTCCTGCTTCAGACTGAGTTGTTTTAACTTGATTTGTATTTTTTAACTTCCTTGTCTGTAAAATATGTGTTGCCTTAGTAGCCACAGTCACTTATCTAGCCTTTGTGCATGACATTTTATAAGGATATTGCGATATCTGTGAAAAGTGTTGCAAAAAGCATTCTTATCAACAAGAGGTTAGTTTGACATCTATGGATGTAAAACAGTATGCTTGCTGCTTGGCTCCGATCCACTCTTGTCCTCTAATTCCCTCTCGCTTCGCACGTGCATGCTACCACAGCCTAAAAGTGCAGACGAGCCTTACTTGTCGATGAGTTCCTGCCCCTTGATGTAACGTAGGCTCTTGAGGAAGGACAGCGAGCCAAGAGCGTCGGAGTGTCGAATCTTAACATAGCCCGTCACTGTCTGGATCAATCCCATGAATCTCTCAAGCTCGGGGGCTATATTATCTGAGGACAAGAGATTTAACAAAGAAAAACAAAACACATTTGGTCACACAAAAATACAAAAAAGCTATAAAGAAAATCTATTGCTACTGTGATAACCAATTTGGTCTTCATCCAAATCCGCCAATGAACACATAACGGATTAATCTTTATCATATACAGGGATTACCTTTGAGCCACTCTATCAACTGAACAAATAAACAGCATTATAACATAATGTGATAATTGGGTTAGAGTGCAAAAAAGCACATGTGATGTTGCTCCACCCGGCCCTTCTGCTTTTACTATACCTCCAAACATAATAAATGTAGGGAAGTCAAGTGCAACAAGCTGTAGTATAGTGAGTGTAGACAGTAAAAGTTTACTATTAAGTACCATGTAGCAGATTCTGGCCAAGTTAAATAATTCACTGGCTCACACTCATCATTTTAAGTGTACAAAGCTATAGTTTGCTTAGCTGCAGCATAGCAGTGTAGTGAAGTCCACACCAAAATGTAAAGTACATGTGCTTCTAAGAGGAATGTTCATTGTACAGAGCTGCACTCACTTCCACGGCGGATATTGATGTCCAGATTGCCATCGATGACGGTGCAGTCCTGCAGGAACTCGGCAGCATTCACAGAATCGATGACAGTGGATCTGCAGACCTTATCACACGGGCCATTACAAGCACTGCATAGCATACTGTATAAAGAAGAAGCAAATATAGGGGTGAATGAGCAAGAAGAGCCATGTGAAAAACCTAAACAAAAAAACAAAGTGTCAGAAATACAGAGAAAAACTTTTTCTACCACGCCCTGAAAAAAATTTGCTCACTCCCCAGCTCCCAAGCATTCCAGAGAATTCATGCAAATAATTTCAGTGCATGATACAAGGTCACCTCTCACACGGAGAGTTTAATCTTTTATGGGCCCTTGACTGAACTCGGTTTTGTGAGAGAGTGACTCATTGTGTTGACCTCAGAGACAGAGCAGCAGTCGTACGGCCAAAAAAATATCCGGCAGCAGAAAGGCTGCATGGAAACTTTACAGACAGACAAAT
>NW_005187436.1:979299-1004175 GCF_000239375.1 Pundamilia nyererei | reverse complement strand
ATATATATATATCCTTGGTTGGGAGATGTTAAGTACAGGAAGTTTTAGGACACTCAAGCCAAGTCTCTTCTTAATACCTTTATTTGCTAGCCTGTAAAATCTACCAGTGGTAAGTGTTGAGCACATTTTACACTTTCTAAGTAGTCTGGGAAAAACCTTGAAACATTAATAGCCCGCATACTCTAAAACCTCTAGCACTTCCAGTTTTGCAGAAAGGAAGTTTTTGAAGAGCCGAGGTCAGGTGAAGTTCAGCTGAAGGATACTTCATGCAAATAGATTCATTATGCCTAAGTGCACAGTGCTTTAGTGTATGTGGGCACTGCAGAATAAACATGCATCTACTTCAGAAACAATACCAAGACCTGTGGCTCTCCTTTTGATAGCAGTCAGGTTATAACCCTTACAAATTCAAATACAGAGTATTAAGAATGATGGGCAAGCCTGGAAAACACTTAATATAATGTGAATGTATTTACGTTAACGTATATGTTACCATGGTATTTCCAAATGATCAGGGCCTAAAGTAAGAATAAAGGATTCATCTTTACCGATTAGTCTCGTTACGTGTGAAGCCAGAGGGACAGTCGAGCATACACTCTCCATCGTGGATGACAAAGTGAAAATCGCTGGCCAGATGCACTTGAGCGCACAGTTCCATGGTAATGCAGCGCCAGCCCTCAAACTTGTAGGTGCCCGGGGGACAGTTTGGGACACACCGACCCTCGTGGTAGTAGTGGAGACAGGCGGAGCAGGACATGTCATTGTTGGGTTCGGTGCAGCTACCGAGGCACTGGTTGTGGCAACACTCCCCCTTGTCCGTACAGGCAAGCCTACATTGCTTCGGGCAAACTGACAGAGACAGAGAAAGACACGGTAAGTAAGTGTCAGACATATAGAATGGCTTGAGAACACCCTAAACAAAGAAAGTATGCAAGGATAATGTTCCATATACACAGGTCTGCAGAAAGCATCATTCCATCCATATACATGGAAAGCTGGATGTAGGAAGAGAAATAGCAAGACACCCAATTGAAAAGCAAAAAAAAGTTAGACATCGCATTAAAAGGAGGAGATAAGGAGGAGATATTTGACTTCTTGGGCCTGCTGTGCTTGGTTTTAGGCAAGAACAATGCATTCTTTTACTTTCAAATATTCTGTCATGGTGGAAGAGAATCACACCCTTTCTATTACAGCGTCTAACAAAGAATCACTTCCCACAGAAAATGATTGTGCAGGGTGTTTCGAATTAAGCTCGAGCCCCATGAATAATAGTCACTGTTTTTTGGGCATCACTCAGAAACCAAGCAGCAAACAATATGTTATCAATAAAGCGCGGCATTTTCCCATTGCTTGGAAGGACAGACAGTTAGTCAGATTTATCTGACTGAGCTTGAAACGGGACGGTTAATATACGAGTCGTCATCACTAGAGAATAAGTGTTTCCAAGTCCAAACTTTGATGCAGGAAAGACTACAGTTATGAGAAAGTACTCATTCAGCTAAGAACACACTACAAAACCCCGATCTTTGCTTGTATGTAGTCTTCCTAAGTACTTGTGTTAATCCCATCTGTCTTACTCTAAATGAACAGTGACATATGAAAAACAGCAAAAGCAAAAGGAAACGTCTGTTTTTAATGTTCAAAAGCATTTTTTTTTTTTGCTGTAGCCTATTCACAGAAAGTCTCCTCAGGAAAAACAGATGTAAAGAGAAGAAAGCAGACGTTTCCCACCACTAGCTAATCATGAGACACAGGGGTGCCCTAGTTTTAGATAAGCCTACTTCCATAGACAAAACACCTGGACCGTGTGTGTCTGTGTCTGTGGGAATCTGTGTGGTTGTGAAAGGCCTGGTGACACTGTACTTTATACAAATAGCAGCTGAGGAGTCACTTGGGAGGGGGGGAAAAGCTGCCCTCTGTAACAGATAATAAATCTATTGTTTTTTGTTAATTGTTATTTATCGCCGTTTCTTAAATCTGCCTAATTTACATAGAAACTATTTGGAAAGAGCAATGCTTTTTGCGGCCTCCACAGACGTTTGTTATTTAGATTTTGAGAACGTAAGGGTTTACCATTTATTGTTGTGCTTTTGACTACAAGATAAATTTCTTTGCATAAAATGAAGTGAAAAAATGAGGCAGAGGAACTGTGGTTTCTCCATGCAGTCAGAGCTTAAAGAAAACGCGAGTACACACACGCCATCAATATGTTTTATGTGTTATTTTTATATTATTATTAAAATTCGCACAACCATTACAATACACAAATTACTTCATTCATATTGTTTCAGCCTTCCTCGTAACACACGCCATTGTCTGAATGAAGAGTGCACATGTGTGTCCAACGTGTTAGCATGCATGTAGATATGTGAATATTTGTGTACGCTGCAGAAAAGGACTCTCTGCTCCGCTTGTTTATTTGATTTTAAATTAAAGGCAGGTTTGGGTGCATTGCGTTTCATTTGTGTTCAATTTGTTAATCAGTAAAGAAAATTGAACCCTTGTGTTGGGCTGATCTCTGGAAGGGTACTTCCCCTTGCTTCACAAAACATCTGTGCAGGTTGAAACGGTTCACGGTACAGATCAGCACTGCTGCGGAATAAATGCATACTCAGTCTGAGACTTTCATTTCTGCAAGGTTTCTCAAATACATCTTTCTTATATTATCAAAACAAAATTATCAGCAATATTCTTTGAAGGAGGTAATGCACACAGTTGTATGAAATCTCCATCACTAAATTATAGCTTCTTTAATAAACCTTTAGGTCTTTACCTGTGTTAAACTGATTGGAAAGAGGTGTTCTGATCATCATTGCAATGTGCAAGTAAAAGTATGTATGCCTACACAGATATTCCATTTTAAATAAATAAATAAAAATAATCAATTTAGAATTTCCCCTTTTTTCATTTACAAAATTTCCCTTCACTTTAATATTTTTAAGTTAGTTACAAAAATTTAAGAAATGTGTTTTTTCTTTTTAAAAAAACAAGAACCTATTCTCAATAAGTGTTTTTATTATGGGCCACATATTGGTTGTTTCAGTAGCTAATGACAAAAAAAATTCAAGCATTTGAAGTACTGGAATCACTAAAATTTGAATGAGTTATATGACCAGAAAGCTACTGAACAGCGTATTTAAATTATTAGTTTAATTACATGCCACATTATAATTCGTAATCATAATTATAGTTCTATACTGCACCACCCCAACAAGTGTTTGCATGATGACATGAGTATAATACTCAGCGTGGGAAAGGCCATAATGCTATGTATATCTTCCTCTACGCACATTTTCTGTGACGACAGGAGTCGAGCGGCTCCTTCACAAACAGTATATTTTCACCAATAGTGTATCTAACTGTTTTGGATTGGGTGCAGTACAAATACCAAAGATCTTTTTTTTAAACTACGGCTTCAAATGCCAACACACTCACATACTCGCATGTAGCAGCTATGATTTGATTAGAAACATGATGCTGACTCTAGTATGCCAGAGCAGGCCGACTGGTGCTGCACATTTAGTAAGAAAAAAAACACAGCGTGGCTTCATTTTCTTGGAATCCTACCAAAAGGGGGCAGCCAAAGCAAACTCTAATGAGCCTTATTGGAGCTTCTTTCTGCATCATTTTAAACAACTCCTCACTGAAGAAAAAATCCCAAACATGCATACCTTCCTACAGAGGAAAGCAGACAGAGGCGAGGAGGGGGAGTAACTGTCTTAAATCCATATAAGTCGACCCGGTTTCACTGCGTGACCAAACAACCCGTGGTATCAAGGATACAATCCCCTATTTATAGATGGTCGTAATGCAGCCCTATTTCCACGCTGCTGCTCTCTACACATAGCTATGCTGGGTAATGTAGGTTTCCACTACTTCAAAGGAAAGGGACTACCTAACAAGGGTCTCCTCTTAAGATAAGTCGTCATCATCCTTGTAGTCCCCCGGGTAAATGTTTAATATGAACTAAAATGCATCAGGAGCATCAGCAGGTCTGGATTTGACCCTTTTTGAGAACACACTGCATTAAGTAACCTTTTCAAAACTTGCAAATCCCACCCCCACCTCCCTGCAGAAAAGTCAGATTGCTGATTGTTGGGTTAGGGGACCTTATAATGTTGTTCCTCTCTCACAGTACTTACACAACCCTCCTCTCTCCCTCCGCAAACACTGTCTGGTCAAACATCGGAGCCAACCAACAGCCTACCCCCGCTGTTCACCAGACCGCTGCGACACGAGGAGTGGCCAGGTTCGTTTCATTAGTAGTAAACGGCACAACAATCCGCACAGTGGAATCTCCTTCTGAGGAGCTGGCGAGGCCCTGGCTATAGTCACCATTAAATACAGCAGCAGGGGGAGGAAGCATTGCTAATAGGGAGACAGGCTGACAAGTTTAGTTTTTGTTCTAAAGGTATTATCCAGCTGCCGGGCTATGAGAAGAATCTGCAGAATGTTCCAGGCTACGGAGAATTCAACAAGGAGAATGTTAATCCCTATTAACAACTTCCACAACTAGCTGCAAACACGATTACAGAGCAGTCAGAGGAGAGAAAATCTTACAGACATGGAAAATGCAAATACAATATGAGAAAAATGTAGGCATACAACAGATTTTATAGGAAGTGCATTTGTCTCCCACCACCCATAGCCCCCTACTGAACCCACAGCACTCATCTCAACACTGTATGAACCAAAAAGCAGCTTTAATCTTATAACAAGATGGTTCAATTTCAACACTGTTTGTTTTCAGGAGGGTGTGTGTGTGTGTGTGTGTCTGTCTGATGGGTGAGAAGGTTCAATGTTATTGGTTCAAACTGGTGCATTACTTGAGAGGAAGAGGATTGCAGTGCAGCAATTCTCCTCATCTGAATGCGAGTCATGTCTTGTTTGCCGGAGAGCACACTGTGCAAGTAGACTACTACACTGTTTACACTGGAAGGCTGGTGACATGTTTACAGCCAGCTGGCCACTGCCACCTCTGAAGATGAAGTACGCGTGAAAATATAAGTAATGCGGTAAAATGTTACACTAACCCTAAACCAACCAGGTGCAGTCATGCCGAAACGTTCAAATTATCCAACAAACAATGTTTCATTCTTTAAGTCATTCTGCAGATCAAAGTTCAGTGCGTCTTCCCGGAGTCATTTAGAATAAGTAGGAAGACCGACAGACAGCTAGGAAATCATTCATTATTCACAGTGGGGCTCAGGGGAGAAGGAGGGGGTGCCGAATATAGGTGGGTAGGGTTTACACTGTTAGCTGTCTGCTGGACCAATAGCAGCTGGGAGGGGAGGTTCTTTTCCAGATGACTGACATGTTATTGAGTCTGGAGCAGAGATGGTAAACAAGTCCTCTCTTGAGCAGGCACTGGGAGGGGGAGTCGTAACCATAGTGATTAAGCATGACCTTTCCACAGATTTAGAGAAACCATAAGTTAAGGAAAAACCTGAACAGACCCTTTAGTGGAACATTCGTAAATAACAAACCTGGCTGGGCTACGCGGAAGGTGGGACAACCTTTCAGGATGTAATAGGTAACATTTAAACTGGCAGTGATTTTAAAAACGCGTCAGTTTGAAACAAAACCATACAAATACATTATAATTAACACAAAATGTGCGCTTTGAAAATATTGCACATTCGTAAAAAGAACACAACCACCACATACTTTGCTGTGACTGCTTATGAAGGCTGTTAGGATAGAAGCCGTGCACATCAGGCGTCAATCACACCGCCGGTGCTGCTTCACGTTATAAATGGGGTCGTAGCTTCATCAGGACGTAATTAAATTTATCTCTATATCACCTCCATTTATGAAAGCATTCACTCGACTGCACGCTACAGTGATCCACTGCACTGGGGGGATGCACAGCCTGTCTGTGCACAGTCAAGGCATTTGAGCTCAGGTTACCAGCTCTGAAAGCAGACTGCAAGGTAGCTCAACTGTACAGTAGCAAACAGCAGGGCCTATCAGGGCCTGTTTAAGTCCAGATCCCAGGCTGACCCTCCCATCTCCCTGAGCTCAATCAGGCCACATCCTCATCCGGCAACCCGATCCTCCCCGGGAGCCCCCAGTGGATCACTCCAGACACTTGTTTAAAGCACATCAGCCCGAGCGGCTGGAGAGAGGATGCTTCCTCTGCTCACAGCCAAAGGCAAACCGCATCAGAGATTCCAGTGCGGTCTCACTCCTACAGCGATAGAGTCTTAAGTGCTGGGACGATCTAATCTAAAGAGGTTTTCTTTTTTCTTTTTTAAATACTTTTTCAGGCAGATTGTGTCTGGCTGCGCACGTTCGGCAAGATCGACCGTTTCGCTGATCAGAGGGGGTTTTGTTTGGAAGAGGAACGCTGCACGGCATCATGATGCGATTTTCTCGTGCAGACAGCTGGCTCAGATGAGCTTGCCTAAATCTCTGTTCGGGCCTGCGCACAAAGGTGTGTGTGAGCCCATTTCTCCCTGTCCCACTGATTCTGGGTCTTTTCCACTCCCATGCCCTCTAAAGAACAGCAATGTGTTTTTCACACAACTATGTGCTGGTCTGTGTGTTCAGGCATGCGTGGTATTTCCCCTCACTCGAGCTCAGTCACAACAACAACACACAGGCACGCACACATGCGCCCGTACACACACACACACACACACCTTCTTTAGGCCCTCGGGCCTTGGCCCAATCTGCAGCTGTTGTTGTTGTTGTTGTTGTTGTTGCTTTGTTGTTGATTGATTGCACCCACTAAAAAGACACAGGTATGCAGCACCATATGTAAGAACTTTGTTTTTATCACTGTAGAGACAGAGGACGGCCTGAAAGCTATTAAAGTGCTAAAACAATGGAAAAAGTGAGTAAGAATATCCTTCAAAAGTGACATTTTACCACACAGATTAATATATTCTACGCATTCGGATGTTACCAGGCAAAATCCTCATTCTAACTAATCATTGAACAGTAAAAAGCCCAGACATTTAGTTAATCGAGGTCTTTATATTAAAGTTAGAGATGCACCCATGTTAAATAATTCGGTGTTTGAACACCATATCCTTCTTCTATCTTGTAATTCTAGCTTGAAGCAGTTAATGCATGGTTGACAGGACAGGTCAGTTAGAGTGACAGAAAATTAATTGGCAACTGTTTCAATAACAAATAGTAGTTTTAGTAATTTCCCCAGTTTCATTAGAAAAGAATATTAGATGGAAGTCAAATAGTGGGGCCTTTCTCTGTATCAAAGCTGACCTTCTGAATCCCTGTGGGCCTGACTTCTAGTCAACTAATAGCCCCACAGTCCCAGCTCATCACCCCTGGAGTGTTTTTTGTAGCCATGAAGATGAGCCTCTCCAGCAGCTCTCCAAATTATCCTCAAGACTCACATCTAGTGGTTGTCATGACTCAGAGGGGGAGTTCAAATTAAAAGCACATTCAGCTGCACTGACAAATCTAAAGAAGGCATTATTGCAAAAACTGACTGTGTGACTCGTACCTAATGGTTGGCAAGTAAGTGCTTCGCCTGACATGTCTAAAGTTGATCTGGTCATGAAGAGTTCACAGAGATTTACAGAAATGTTTCAGCTGCAGGCACTGAACTTAACAAGCTAAATAAGGTCCTTAGATAGACATTAAGGATGGAAAGTTGGGCATTTTTTCAGAGGTTCTGAGGTGTTTCCTCTTACTAAAGGTGCCTTCTAAAAATACCTGCCTTCCCAGATCTCTTTCATTAAATACAGTGCGTTTCCTGGCACTCCTCTGTTGACTTACTTTTTTTTCAAGCCGAGTGACTGGTCAGGGTTAGTAAGAGCCCGCATTGCACTCTAATCCCTCCTGTTAAGTGATTGTCTTCATAGCTGTTAGTTACATGTATACACTGTAAGATGAATCGTTACAGATTTATTTCGCAACACTGGAAAAAAAAACAACATAGCTGGTCATAAAATGAACAACTTGGTGCTTCCTTTGGCTCAGGCGCTGGATGTTTGCAGGCACAGTTTAAAACCTGGCTGTGTACCCACATGCCACCAGACAGAACTTCCAGCCATATGGACCAATGTTGATTCTCAACATATTCCAACCCACTCCAATCTAAACTTTAATAAACACCTTTAAAAAAAACACTCCTGAATTTTAGTGCTGCTTGTACAAGTTGCAATCAGGGAAATGTGTAACATCTTAGTCTGCAGACAAACGTAGCCAATCATCATCGGAACATCAGAGAACAGTAACGGTTCTCATACCAGAGCATATTTCTGTAAATGACCATCGACAACTCTGACACACGGTGCCCAGACTTCATCCTGGTGCGCCATCCGGCATACATTATCCCTGCTTGCATGACGTCTAGATTCAACATGACAAATCTTCATTTCACGTCGACTTCAAAGAGGTCCTAATCCCGATTAAGCACAGCAACATTTGCCTTGAGCTAAAAAGCTGATGGGGATATGTTTGTGCTCATTGCAAGCACTCCCACCAGGTTAAAATTGAGATCTCTGCTAGCACTGAGGAGGCCATTAGTTGATTGCTCCTCTGTGATAGCGAGAGGATGATAAAGCCTAAAATTGCTTGAGATTACTTTAAATAAAAACATTTTAGAAGTTAAAAAAAGTTATACAGCCCACATTAAAACCTCTGTATGTCTGCAGACACTTTCTGGTTGTTGGCACACACAGGCAGACTGCAGTGTTGTTACTGTGCCCATCTCTTCAGTGCATCGCTCTCTTTTCTTTAGGATACACACCTCAGTATTTGGCACCTTAATGGAGCCACCAATCCCAATAGTCGCTTCATGAATAACATCTGGGTTAAGGATTTCCTTTTTCCTCCCTTTGATGTTGTTATAGAAGCAAGATTCGATTTGATTTGATATACCTTTATTAGTCCCACGAGGGGAAATTTCATGTTAAGGCTGCCGACCTATTGCACACAATGGCGGCGCCATCTTACCCTCCGACCATACGTACATTACACAAAAACATCACATGGGGAAGACAGGTCAGAGAGGTATAACAATGGAAAATGCACCACATGAGGAAAGATAAGCTTCTCCAAGATCTTATCCGTGCTGCACTCAATGAGCCCATTTTGAGAAACTCACGCCTCATCCCATCATTTCAATCCCAGCGGGCAGCATTGTGGGGGTTTGAACAGCCGGTTCCACTTCCTTAATTCTTCGATACGCCAAGCCAGCTCCGATCAGCAAGAACCCTGTTATCATGGTTCCGAATAGGTAGATATCTTCAGCACTCAGGCTCATCCAAGCCCAAACTTCTCATTGAGAAAGGGGTGTCAATTGCATTCAGGGACCAGTTGATCAAATCCATAATTCTCTTTTAAGTTTTAGAGAACGGACTGTGAGAGAGTGTTCCAGGGAAAAGTAATACAAAAAACACGAGACTAGACAAGGACACAAGAGGCTAAGCAGGGAAGCTAAGGGAGGGGAGGAGAGGAGAGGAGAAAAGTGCGACCGCCTTCGTCAAGAGCAAGAGCAGAATTCTTGAGCAGAATTCTTGAGTGTTCATGCACAGAAAAACAAAGGACAAGCACCAGAGTTAGGATGAATCACTCTCTTTATCTAGAGAGCCTGCACTGAGACTTAAGGCTAGGTCTTTCAAGTGTAATGGCCTGATAAGATACCACAGTCCCAGATGATGTCACAGTAAAACAGTATTGTACTGATCCAGTAGAATACACACAAACCTCGTGCTTGTTTTGAACATTTCCTTTTGGCACAAGGAGTTAAAGGTTTGCAGTTTTCCTCATAAACAGTTGAACAACACAAAAGAATAGAGGCACTTACTACTGACATGCACGCTGATAAGGCCAAACAGGACCGGTGACGGGAAATGTTTGGCAGCATTCAGCAATTAGCTCATTCTCACTCGATCCTTTCACATCAAAAGGGTGTGACTGGATATCATAAATAAGGGCTACTTTACCTTAAACATCCCATTAAATCCATGTGTCTTAAAATGACAATAAGCCCAAAAGGGTGGCTTACCATGTCAACGTAAAGCCACGAACGACACTAAAGGACCACTACAGTGTCGTCAACAATGGACTTGTTAAGGTTTATCCTTATTAGTAATTGAGTAACAGCAACACCCAACATCATTCCAGTTGCACAAAGCCTTGCAGCGGGAATGAACTACTATTTACAAGTCTCTGAACAAACTGTGGGTTACGTCACTTTCAGCAAGTTTCTCTCACAGGCTCAACGCAGACGTAGCTCCTCATTTGTAACCTAAGTTTTGGTGTTAATCGGATTTTACCATGACGCAAGTCCCCCATTCACTTCTGGCCTCGAACACAAACAGTAGTCATGATAAAGAGCGTGTGGAAACAATACAAAATGACAAACTGCAGCTCTCCACCTAATCTGTACCATATTTGGTTTTGGGGCAGTGTTTCAATGGCAGTTCAGCTAGAGCATTAAGTGAGACCTCGCTTCAGGACCTTCATATGCCATACATAGAGCGTGGACTCAAAGGTCAGAAGCTAGAGACCGGTGACCAGACATGGGGCAGAGGATGGATAAAGCTGTGCCTGACCTCACACTGCCTATGTGGATGGAGCAGGACAGCTGACAGGCCTTAAACAGTCCCCAGCCCACACTTCCTATTGGCTGCCTGTGACATCATGCTTCTATCCCCATTTTTTCACCTCCTCTTTTCAGGGTGGGTGGAGAGTTCAGTTCTTCCTCCTCCTCCTTCTCCCCCGTCTCTCCTTCTCTTCCCCCCCATCCCACACACACAAATACACTCAGCTTTCTTTGCCCCTTTTAGGGACCTCAGCAGCTTCAGGAGGGAAGAGAGAAGAGGAAGGAGGGAGCAAGAAAATGAAAGAAAGATGAAAGAACGATTAAAGCATGTAGTGTGGAAGCTTTGCTAATTTTATCTACATTTCTAGACAGAGGTGTGTGTGTGTGAGAGAGAGAGTTTCCTCCAACTTGTGTGGCAGGTACATGGCTTGTATGACTCTCATACGAAGCACCACTGCCACATCACACTTGTTTATCGTTAAAGTGCTCCCCGATGGGTCAGCGTGTGGTCTGTAAGCATGAAGCAGAATCTGCATATAAGCCATAAAGTTTTCTTTTTCCTCTCTTTCCTAGGCTCTCGGACTTGAGCAAGTCCTTCCTAATTAACACATGCCAAATGAGGAGTTTTGTCTGGCGTATCGTGCTTCATCGTGTTATTATAAAACTCTGGGTTTGACATTTCCACTAGAGGACAGCTACAGCTGGGCTTTTTCTTTTTCCAGTAATGAAACCAAAAGATTATTAAAGCAAAAGAAAACTAAAAAAAGAGAGAGAGCCACAAAGGGAGACAATAAGAGGAGGCATATTGGGAAATAATTGCTTAATATAAAAATATGCGCTGTAAAAAGAAGAAGAATCAGACTGTTTTTTTAGTGTTTTAAACTAGACATGCAGCAGAGGGATGCGGCTTTTTAGGGAGATTTAAAACACAAAAATGATCAAGACATGCATTCTATGCGTGATGAGGGACAGTGACTAAGGGCTGAGATTCCCCTGCTCTGCGACAATCAAACCTAGTGTTTAGTGCCGGATCACATCCCTCGGCGATAGATTAGCTCTAAGTCGGATTAAGGAGGAGTCAGTGCATATAGGAGAGGTGAAGTGTCATCAAAGCGCTGCAAGAGGACTCAAAGACGCTGCAGTGGTTAGCAAGCATGAGGCAGGAGGGTTTATTTGGGACTTACGGGAAGATGGAGAAAGATCTGGGGGCGGGTTTTTTATGTTGGGCACAAAGCACAAAAACTACATTTGAACACACTTTCAGCTCGTATAGCTTGTCCTGCTATGACACCAAAAGCTGCAGCTTAATCAAAAAGAAAACCTCCACAGGTGTGAACACACTATAAACCCGGAGCATTCAGAAGTCGACACAGAGGGCAGAGAGGACAGATGCCAGTGCAGAGGCTGGGAAATGGACACAGGGAACAAGACCGCTTCCAGCTACAGGAAGCGTGCTAAGCCCCCACCATGTTAAACATAAGACTTCCAGAAATGATTGAAACAAAATGCCCATGCTTTCTCCCCACCAAACAAACAATAGTCTCCTTTGTGAAAGCCTGTGGCTACCAACAGTCAGGGGAGATATAAAGACACAGTTTAGAAAGAGCGGGCATGTTTCCCCCCTTCTTTTTTGAGGCTGCAGACAACTCTCTCCTTCAGTTTGGACAGACGGGGACATAAATGTGGGGCGCACTAGTGTGGCCCACTTAGGTGCCCCCTGCTTAGAAAAAAATGCTTTTGTTTTCCTGTTGTTACAGGCCTCAAACAACTCAAGGAACAAGGCTGCAACAGTAGCGGAGCACCAGCAGGGGGTCAACGCCATGGTAGAGAGGCACGCTAACACAGCAGACATGTTACACACATTCATTGAGATTGTAAACACAGGGCTGAGGAACCAGTTTTTTCCCCCCTTGTTGTGACCTAAAAATCTGTTGTATTCCATTAATGGTTCAGTGAGCGTCTTCTAAAGCAACACAGCATATCTACCACAATCTCTCACACCATCTGAACTCTGATATTTCAGACTTATTATCATTCCTTCAGCTCCATTTTAATCAGCCCCAGGGTTTCCCCGAGCAGATCACTTTACACAAGTTTTCTGTCATCCTTAAAAGATCCCTCTGCTCCTCTGACACACATGTGGTAACCTGCGTAAAGAGGACACTGCACCAACTGCAAGCACAGGATGAGCCGATTCTATATTTACCCGAGAACTGCTGTATCTCTGCTGTCCCCAGATGCAGTAATTCATTAGTTATTTCATAAATGTCTTGTTAACTCTTATTGGTCTGAATGCTGCTAAACTGAACATCATAAACTGTAATAAATGGGGGTCCCGAGGCTATATTTTTTCTCTTCAACAGAAGCACTGGATCAGCTCTGGAATTACTTGAGAGAGAAAAAAATCATATGCCTCATAGCACATGACTGTAGTATTTAACTCCACCGAGGAACATGCAGATGATAACACAACGAGCCCTTTATCCTACTTGAATTGTGTGTTAAATATTAATCATCAATAATGCAACATATTCTTATTCTACGTAACATCAACTGGTTTTAAAATGCCGCCCACGCCCCGATTAAGACCATAACAAGACACCATGGGAGAGTAGAAATCGCACCTGCTAGATCAGTGATTTCCGCCGGAATGCACTTATTCAAACATGAATGTGCGCACACACACACACACACACACACACACACGCATACTTTTGAACAGCTGGTGCTGGGCTGGCTGGCTACATACAGCCAGGGGACAGATAGCTGGCTGAGAGAGGGAATGGGAGCACGTTGCTCAATCAATGAGCCATCAATCACACACTTACACACACACACGAACACAAATGCATACACACAGCAAGAAGGAGCAAAGACATGAAACAGGAGACCATATCCTTTAACTACCACTCAAAAGAAAGCCATCAAAGTGCTGGCTCTGGCTCCAGGCCTTTTTCCATGGCCAAATTTCCAGTCACTGCTTTGTCTTGTGGTGGTTTCATTAGAGCTACTACTAGACTCCTCTGTGTGTGTGTATATGTGTGTTGCACCACAGCAGTTATCTGCTATCTAACTAGCTCACTGCTGCGGGGTTTCTTTTCTGCACTCTGCTGAGCTCCCAGACAGCAAGAGGTTGTGAAAAGGCTGGCAAGGAGGCGGCAGCAATCATATAGTAAGTAGCACCTTTCTGTTGTCTGTTTGGTTCCTGTAAGGAAAAAAGGCGAGTGAGGAAGTAAACAAAGCACGTCAGAGAAGGGACTCAGCAAGTGATTACTGTTATTTATAGCTATTCTTTTCCTGCTTTGGCAACACCTGTACGAGCGGTACGTGATAACTTATACCACTTAAAGGGGGAAAAAGAATACATGGCACAAATTGCGGTTAGTTACTCTGAATAGTTGGATTATTTTAGTCGAAACATTGATTTTTATTTGAAAATGAACAACCTAAACACACCAACACACACACATTCTCGTTTTGATATAATTTTACCAACAGGAATAATAATAAAGTTTTCAATGATAAATGCGGATATCCATCCCTGTTCTTAAATCAATACTAACATCAATTCCTGAACACCCATGAAATCAGGTGGGCCTGTGTCCATTAATTGTTAATTGTTTATGTAAATGTACACAGCGGGAATACATCCACAAACAAAAAAGTAATGCGCATGTAAATCAGAGTCTTTAAACGACTTTAATAACAGTCCAAACATGACTCATTTGGGATAATTCCAAAATATTAGTTCTTATATTTGAAAAGCTAGAACGGGTAATCGTTAGCGGTGTTATTTTATCGGTGACTCAAATGGTTAACGGATTATCTCAGTTAAAGAGAAGCAGGAAAAGGCGAGCGGCATCGCCATCAGCAGCAGGATCAGCAGCGTTAATGTACACAGGGAGGAGTAAACAACACCGGAGGACGTCCTCGTGTCCCTGAGCCGCAGTGACAGCATGTCCTCCTGTCTGCACTGTCATTCTGTGTCAGCTCTCATTACCTACAGCACTGCACGAGCAGCATTGAGTGACTGACTGGCTAATGGCACCTGCTACCTACTGCTTTATGGATGACAGCAAGGGGCTGGGAATCGCCATGACAACGCAGAGATTGCACTATGCCTGACCTCGATCACGTGGAATAATCTGTTCGTTTAAACATTATTACTCATTTATGCAACACAAGAAACCGATTTCAGTTGATTTCTTATGTGTTAAATATCTATAATTTACACAGAAGACACAGCAACCACTCAACTGCTGCCTACATCGGACTAAGTTAGGTCCAGTTCACATAGTGGAGGTTCGGCTTCGCCTTGCCATCTAAACCTAAGTTGTGTTTATTCGCCTGCAGCCATATTTCTGTGACAGCAGATATAGGGGAATCACAAACGAGAGAATAAGCTCCGTCACTTGAAACAAGACTCCCCTTGGATCGTCATTTTTCCTCTAATGGATAACAGAACAATAGATGCCTCTAACTCACCACTAAAGGATCACTGTGCCGTCATTGTACAAGGGGTACAAGGGTCAATTTCCACAGCAAAGAAGAAGAGAAGATGCACTCTCTGTGATCCCCAAACTCTGCTTTGTTTTCTTGGGTAACATTTTTTTTGTTGAAGATTTTAAAGACTTTCTGCAAATGATATCTTGAAGACAGTAAAATCAATTAACTAAAGAAAAGAGATTTACTAAAAAATGATTCAGTATGCTTGTATACCGTCTCTTCCACCTGTCTAAAACTATTTCAGCTGGAAAAAGGGGAAAAAAGGTGCTTATATCTACTGGAAGATTTTAATTAAATAACAATGCAAATAGTAAAGTTGTGTGGTGAGCCCCTGGGAATCCACTTAAAAACAAAACCCAACAAGAAAAAAAAACACTGGGGCAGTTTCACTGTGAGACAACAGGAGAGCACAGAAATGATGTTTACATGCTTCCACAGCACATGGTTAAACAAGTGCAAAATCAAGATGTCTCTCCTAACTGTAACTGGCGAAGTTTACAAAATGTTGAGGTGTGCCTGTTACTCCTCGATCTGACAACTGATCTGCAGTGGCTGCTAAGCGAGCAGCTTCAGACGGAAGCACAACCCAAATTGGGCCTTTGTTCCAGACTGCACAGTGTCTCAGCAGAGGCATGAACAAAACACAACACAGACGCACACGAAGCCTGAACAGTCGCTAACGCGCACACACACAAACACACATAACTAACTCTACCACAAGCGCCTCTGAGCCGCGTCTCACCCACCCACACACATATACTAAACACAACCTAACCCGCCTCCCCTCTCACTCTCTCTTGCTCCTTTTATTCCTCTCGGTCTCCCGCTCCCTCCCCCCTAACCCTCATTCATAAAATGGCTGCTTCACAACTCCAATTCCTGGCATGGAATTTATGGATAAGGGGTCAGGAGCAGCAACAGGCCAGGGGGGACTTGTTAGTTCTATTTTTCCCCTCCCATCTTTTTCTCCTCCTCCTTTTTCGGATAAAAAAAAACCAACCTACACCAATGCGATTTGTCCACCTAATTCTCCTCCACACATATGCCAGCCTTCCTCATCTCTACCCCAACCCTCCCCTTTCCTCTTACCCACTCCCCTCCAAAACAAACCTGATACCCTTGTAGCCTAGCAGGGAAACTAAAGCTATGCGTCTGGCAGAGGAAGGCAGGCACGAAGTGGAGAAGGGGCAGGAGCAAGTGCTGGTGGCTTCTCCTAAGAGGCCAGCAAGAGGGGAATGGGGACAATCTCAGGTTCCATCCCTGGAACACAACCTCCATGTTTTTGCAGTTTTACTACATCACACGGACGCACATGCAAACTCCCAGGGCATGGGTTAAAAACAACAGGACATTGATTGCTATAGCATTTGCTCCGAAAACACCAATCTATGTTAAAGGAGCAACAAAATGGGGCAGCTTGAATGGCCGAGAAACTCATCCCAACCTGCCAACACATACCTGTGTTGGTATGAGACAAAAGTGTGTGTGTCAAGGTAAATTTGAGCCTATGGCATCAGTTTTCCTCACGACACCACTCTGCGATATCTGCTTCTGAAATCACACAAATTAAAACTCACTCAATAACAGCACACAAACCCTGAGGTGCATGTCAGGTTACACCGTAGGTAACAGCATAAAGTTTCAGAGGGGTTTGCGGTTACAACGTAGCTACGGCGTAGATTTCCCGCTGAAGCATTAAACCCCAATAACAATCCCTCTCCTCCTCCCAGCGTCTCCCCTGTGCTGCCCCTGGAGCCCCCAGCAGAAGACGGTACGAGCAAGGAAAGGTCGAGGCCACGAGATGAACGGTCCCACCTCTTGCTGGAATGAGCCTTAATTTGATAGGGGTTGGGCTGAGCCAGGACTGTGGTAAGACATGCACATGTGCCACACAGAAAGAAGCATGTGTTAAGTCACTGGAATGTACACACATATCGGAGACACAATGAGGAAGGTCATTCTTAGGATGCAATTTGAAAAAAACAAAAAACAAAACAAAGAATCAGCCATATGCTTAAGTCGTTGCTGCACGTCTGCCGTTTCTGCATCTCACATCAAAATGAGGACACCAGACGTAAATGCATAGACCTGCTGCAAAATGACACTGTGCCGTGGTTACATAATCTTTGCACTAGTAATGTAGCTGTTACTGTGCCCTGTATCTCATAAAAGCAGCAAATTTAGTTGTTCTGCTATAACCAGAATACAGTGTTCCCCCTCCTAAGCCCACACGTTTCAGCCCACCCATCCTCTTCTTGCCCATCAGTCCTGGCCTTATTCCATTCAAACTTTTCACAGATGGGAACAGAATTGTGTTGATGTGCATTCCATATTCAGTGTACATGCATCATTCACACCACAGACCAGGGCGTCAGAGGGTCAGAGGTGGAAATGACAGACCTGGGCTCTTTATACATGCAAGGATACGTGAATATAAGATCCCATATCTGAGCTGGCAGTGCAAAACAGGGCAGCAGTAATCAAATGAACTAACATCCAGGCTGTGTTGCATGGTGTGGTTACGGTTGCCTGGCTATTTATATGTGTCCCTCCTTCAGAGAAGGAAGTCGCTCCTATTGGATCCAGATGTGAGCGGAAGGACAGACAACAGCTCGACTGAAAGGTAACAGCCTGGATCCAGTTGCTTAAACTACTGTGCTATCATTTAGGACACAGCGGCATTACTCCTAATGGCAAGGACAAAAACATTACTACACATGTACTACCACATAGACTACATTTGTCTTTGAAGTGTATCATAAATGAGAAGGTGGACGGATGTGAATTTTAAAAATGTGTCTAAATAAGTCAACATTCACACATTTAAGCGTTTCTGAGAGGTGAACGTCACCGCTCACCTGAGGCTTCAAGGGTTCAATTACGCTCTCGGCCAGCCAACTACCATAACTTAACACTGCTCTCCTCCTCCCTCTGTTTAGCCACAGTACTTGAATGTCAGCAAGTGCCTGTGAAGCAGGACTAAATGTGTTGTGACCGCTGGTGGTGAATTGCTGGTAGGCAGCACCCCAGTGGGCCATGAGCCAATTGATCTACTAGTAGATCCCATGACACATGATCAATTCTTAGGCCGGTCTCCTAAGAGCTAGGGTCTACAGGCATTTTCACATGCCCTCTGGACTGGGTCAGGAGAATCAGGACAATACTTGTACATGTAGGAGGCAATCTGCTGCACATGCATTCTCACTATTACACAGAACATTTATAGAGTACAAATACTATGCTTGGTTTGGACGAAGGTGCTGCCCGGGTTCAGGGTGCACACATAATGCCCACTGAACAAGTTCTCTATTCTCCAGACAGTTACTTTCGCTATTCCACATGGGTCCACACAGACTCGGTAGTAGGATGCTGTCAGTTTAGAGACTCTTTAATTGTATTCTCAGAACATCTCCACCAGAGAGTTTAAAGCACAGGTGTCAAACTCCAGGCCTCGAGGGCCGGTGTCCTGCAGGTTTTAGATGTGTCCTTGATCCAACACAGCTGATTCAAATGGCTAAATGACCTCCTCAACATGTCTTGAAGTTCTCCAGATGCCTGCTAATGAACTAATCATTTGACTCAGGTGTGTTGACCTAGGGTGAGATCTAAAACCTGCAGGACACCGGCCCTCGAGGCCTGGAGTTCGACACCCCTGGTTTAAAGGAAAGTTGAGCTGAGAGAAGAGAGGATATGATGTCCTGGATATGTTTTGTACAGAATGAGCTGAAATGATAGAATAACTTGTCCATCTGTTCAGTGTACAGTTTCATTCTTTTCTTGTTCTTCTGTCTTCTTACAGCCACCGGACATGATGTGGCAGACAATAGAGGCCGTGGACAGCTGTTAATCTAGTAACATCTGGCTCCGTCAACCCACATTTTTCTCTCCCATAGTGAATGGATACGGACTATTCTCAGAAATGACATGGTGATCCCTTGATCCGCTCTTGCATCAGATATGTCTGGCATGAGATAGCTGAAGCTAGCACAGACGTGTGCACACACACACACATACACACACATACAAGCATCATTTGCGGTTATGGGGCATGAGACATGAGGTCTCAACAGGAGCCATTGTAGACTGCACTACCAGGCAGCCACACTGGGGCCCAATCACCCCTCTGATATGGCTCGAGTCTGAACACCTACGTCAGCCCACAAGCAGCCCGCGTGACGTCAAGCACATGTGTGCTTTGACCAGAAGCCTGCACGAGTTGGTTTCACACAGAGAACGAAAAGGAGGACGGAAAGGGAAGAGAGCACAATCTTGATGTCTCAACTATTTGTAGCCCCTAAAACAGAAAGTGAGATCAGCTTTGATTAGAACACGCAAAATAAAACAGCAGTATTAGTATTTCGCAGCAAGCATCACTGTCAGTCTAATGGTATAATTATACGTCTGCTCTCATATAACTCTGAGGCATTCTTGGTGCCCACAGTAGGCCAATGTTCAAATAAAATAGCACTCTCTGGTTGACCAGCAGCTGCTGGCTTATATATAAAGAGAAGTGATACAGATGCCAAAGGAGACAGCAATAAAAGTAAATCATTTCACCAGTCAAGGGTACATCATGTCAGATCGAATGGGCAGGTTTCTTGGAATAAAGAAAAAAAATCTGACCTTTGTAAGTCAATATTGCCCTTTGTTCTTTGTGCTTCTTGTGTAATACAATGTTGTATTCTGTTTTCTGCGTCAGCGCAGGGTAACGGAATACAACAGTCGTGTCTGGTGTTGTATTACATTAGCTAATAAATGACATCCTGATGCTGAGTTAACTTTGTTGTCTGTTTGGCTGGATAAAATGTGCCAGAAGGAATGTCTCAAAGGCAAGAAAACACACAGAAAAAAAAGTAGGTTTGGCCATGAAATTAAATCTTGATCTTTCTCTATCACTGACACAGCCACAAAAACACCCCTGCACCCTCCTGGTACCCATTCTGCTGGCTCCAACCGCCAAGGCCACCCGCCACGAGGGAAGCAGCAGAACGGTCCGGTTTCCACAAGCCTACGTGCTGCACAACACAACCACATAACTGCGTACATTGGGGTGGGGGGGTTGGGGGTGGGTGGAGGGGGGTGTCTACCCTCACAGTGCACCCTCAATCACGACACAAAGACGTAAAAACACTTTGGCACGGGGTACAGCATGCACGCATGCGTCGATAATGCTTTCTTAATGATTTTTGCCACTGTCTAGTCAAAAGAGGACATATCGTCACTGGTCCACAATATTCACCCATCAATACATTACAAAACAGTTTTGAACTTGAAGCCGTTGACCAATGAGGAGTAAAGACTAATGTGCTTAAGTCAGAGACCAGACTGCCCACTGCTCTCGTAAGCCTGTTTGACCAGCTGTCTATCTTCCTAAAGACAGACTGGAGAGCACTTTGCGTACACACACCCACCCACTTGAGGGAGGGAGCACCAAAGGCACTCCAACTTCCAGACATCCGTCCCATCTGCTCGACCAACCGCCAAAATCAAATCACAACAACAGGAGAGGACCTGCGCTTGGCTTCCCTCTTTTAACCTCAAGGAATTAACCCTTTGAGGTTATGCGTGACAACCTTGAGCATAGCCCTAATTCTAACTGTGGGCATTCGAAATATCCTATTTCTCTTTTTATTAAGTAGTTCTTCAAATTAGTGGCAATCAGGGAACAAAGGAAATAACCTTTCTAACTGAGAGAAAGGTCAGGAGTTAGGATTACCATCTAAGACGTCTTAGAACTCAGAAGGTTAAAACATGCACATTTCTCTTCATAACACATCTAATGTACAAGTTTCCAAGTGCTAAAAAGGCTCTGAGTCAACTATTAAATCTAATGTGTATGCTCACTCAGTGGTCACTTCATTAGATGCACCTGCTCAAGTGTTCAGTAACGTAAACTTCTAATCAGCCAGTCACGTAGCAGCAAACAACTGGATTTGGGCATGTAAATATGATCAAGTTCAAACCAAGCATCAGAATGGAATAGAAAGGTGATTTAAGTGACTTTGAGCATGGCATGGTTTTAATGGCATGAGTATTGCAGAATCTGCTGATGTGCTGAACTATTCTCACACAACAGTCTCTAAGGTTTACAGAGAATGGTCCAAGAAAGAGAAAATATCCAGCGAAAAAGGCAACGTTGATATCAGAGATCAGAGAGAAAGGCCATACCCCTTCAGGTGGTGGGCAACAGTAACTACTAATCATTTTTTACAAGCACGGTGCAGAAGAGCACCTTGAAGCAGATGGGCTACAGCAGCAGAAGTGCACAATGGGTGCCACTCCTGTCAGCTAAGTCAGGCTCACAAAAATTAGACAACCGAAGACTGAAAAAAAAACTTTGCCAGGTCTCATGAGGCTCAGTTTTTGTCAATATTAACCAAAATCTCAGAGGACGTTTAGAGCACCTTGATTAGTCTATACCCTGGAGGCGAAAGGGGATCCAACCTGGCAACAGCAAAGTGTAACTAGTGAAGTGGCCAGTGAACATATAGTTCAACTTTAATAGAGAATTTGCAATATTAATCTTTATTATTTATATACACTTTTGTCTATCTCGATTGTAAAACATTGTGTTATCCCTGGTATTCAGCCCACACATACTCTCAACACTGTACATGCCTTCTCTAAATCTGAAGCCGTGATTCCATTTCATTGAACTTGCAGTGTACATTACTACTCGAGAGCACGTTAGGTGTGAAGGCAGGAGCTATAAGTGAAGAGAGGTTGTGAGTGCACCTTGCAAAGAGTGTGTTTCAGCCTCAGGACTGCATTTTCCACAACACTCCTGCAATTCAGAGCTGCCGAAGAACATGCTCAACTCATTAGAGCAGAGTTCGTTAAACCTTTCTCATCAATGTACCTGCACTCTGCTCTCCATCCTCCCACGTTTACTCTGTTATTAACCAGACAGCGCTGTGAGATAAATGACTACATTAATCGTCTTTGATAGCTCAGGGATTTTTCTTGTTCGCGGGCGGGAACAGTATACGGTACACGGTGATGGTCAGGGCCATTTTGTAAAACTGCGTACGTGTCTCTCCCTGTGTGCAAATGTGTGCAGGGACTGAAAGCAGCGGAGTTTGGATCACTGCTTGATGGATAATTTGTCCCTGCGTGTTCAGTGTCTCTGCTGTAAATGAAACACATGGGACATGGCAGCAGACTCTTAACCCCACTTTGTCCGATGGCTGTGTTTGCTCTTTGCACTCTCCCTCTCTCGTCAGAGGTGAGCCTCTAGTTCTCAGATTGCCGCAGCTGTCAGGGAAGACCCGAAGGACTCTGGCTGTTTCTTCAGTTCACAGAGGAGTTAATGCTCTCTGGCTTTTTCACTTGCAGAACCATATTTTTCCTTTCCTCTGTATCCTCTTCCTTCCTTGGGGGTATGCTGTGAAGTTGTAAACCTGAGCCACAGGTGTCCAGCAGTGATACGCGTTTTGCCCCCACCCCAAACGCATCTGGGAGATCTTATAGTTCTTTCACCCAAAGCATCAATTTAGCATACAGTTTATGAGAGCAATGCAGGCAGGGCTTGTTGTGCAGTAATGTTGTATTATTATGGCACCTTTCTCCTGAGGGTACCTCTAATCCAGTTACAGATTTAAACAAGGGAAATGGTTCCAAGGCATCCATCCCACTTATCCTTGGATCACAGGGAGAACAGAAAAGCTTGTTGCCAATCCTGCAGGGACTTCAAAGGGTTCAACCATCCAAACATTTGTAGAAATTTGTGGAATTCAGCATACTTGATTGCACCTGAACTACAATAATACCTAAATTCCAGCTCGTTAATTAAATCCTGTGATGAAACCAACAAAACACTGAAACCTGGTTTGTGGGAGGCATGTGGAGGCAGAGGACCACCTCTGTTAATTCTTATGTTTTTAACAAAACAGCAGGAAAAGTGCAAAACACAGATTTTTACTGTAATCAATTAATAACATTAGCAATTATTAACAGTTGTAACAAGAACACTGACAACTGTTTTAAATACATTCCACATCATGCATGAATCCGTTTCCTAGATCTAAAAGGATAGCTGGCTGCAGATTAGCTTCTGATATTTTTTTAATAACATTAAGGCAACAGCTTTTCAATTTAATACTTTCAGTTCATATTCTGTAGTGAAAATATGATGCAAAATGTCCAATTTTGCCCTATGTCTTAATAAAAAATAGCAAAAGTAACAATGTTAATCATTTGAAGTTGGGTTAAATTTTGTCTATATTAACAGGCAAAAATCAAATATATAAAAAAAACACAAAGAAAATCCCATAAACTCCTTGGCGGAGGTATGAGAAGAACAACATGATCTTCCTGATTTTCAGGAAGAACACAATCCATTATTGCCGGATAATTGCCACACATAGAAACCATCAATAGTTCATACAGCTCTAAGCCGAGCCAACACACATAAATGCTTGATGTGCACAATTGTAACGACTCCAAACATATGACCACAGAGTCAAGAGAGAGAAAAGGACCTTTTCCTTTAGGGGAGAAGTGGCACCAACAAACGAGTGCGCCCGCACCGACTGCGCAGAGCCCACGTACCCTTCAAACATGGCATTTTCCAGTGCAGCTCATGAAAAAAAATAATAGATGTGTCGTCACCCCATAATCGCCATTAAGAGGAATAAGAAGTGGGATTTTCTAAAAATAAACTCATTTGTTGGGGTCTTAGAGGCTAAACACTGCATTCTAGAGAAGCTGAGCTGAGTGCAAGTGACGTGCCAGCGGATCACTTACCGTCATGCATTCTTAATTTAAGCTGTATCCCTCTTGAGGGGGCCTTAGGTAACCTTACAAATGCATGAGGAATATGGGTTAAAGTGTGAACACGTCTCCAAATAAGGATTACTGGATTATAGGAAAAAGCTTTTTTTTTCACTTTAGACAATTGTTAGTTTGGTGTATGAAGCCTCAGAAAACACTAATGTCTACAAACAAAACTTAACCTGACAACCCCGAAGACGTCATCCATATTTTCCATGTGACTGACAGCAGAAGAAAGGATACATATTATCCCATTTTCATACATGTACTGCACCCCTGAACCCCCCCCAACATCACCCAACAGCAGTGCATGTGAGAAATACCCCACACAGTCAGTTTTTATATTAAGCTGTCATTAACCTTGTCAACTTCTCAGTACAAATTCTATATAATGTTGGAATGTACTGATGCACAAACAGCACAGGTGCATTCATTATTAGTGAGCTTGTGTCATGTGTGGTGCCTCCTGCATGCATACATGAAGGCAGCTCCTTCGCTTAAACCACACAGAGTATTTCCCTGAGTGCAAACGCATCTGAAACAGACCATTTTCTTCTGCGTGCTACATGTGAGAAAGGACAGCTGTGGAAAATATCCCGACCCGATCTTCTGAAATTGTCCAAAGTTCCTGTGTGAAAACAGCCACAGAAACCTAAGTAAATGATTCGCCACGGGAATGAACAAGACGAGAAGTAGTGAGAAATTAGGTTTCTGGAGGACAGGGGTTATGTCCTCTTTCAGTTTGTGACATTACGTGAAGACAGTACTGTTATCCTTTTGTAACAGTGGAAATCAACTGTACCGACAGCTTATATAATCCCTGCCCAATCCAAGGCACTTTTTCTTTTTTACTGTGAGGTAAACAGGCCAACAGTACCCAGAGTGCAAAGAGGTGGTCTTCCAGGTTAGGAGCTGTCGGGGTGAGAATCAGCAGAAGGGTGAGGAATTAACAAGTGTAGCAGGAGAACAGTTGGTGATGGAGGGTCAACAGCTTTCAGCTATTGGTCAGAGTTTATCAGACAAAGCAAGCAATGAGGAAACAAAAGGTATTGTTTCAGATCTCCCTGTGAGAA
>NW_005187436.1:938784-979279 GCF_000239375.1 Pundamilia nyererei | reverse complement strand
CCCCCCCAACATGTAGTGTCCTACAAAACACTGTCTGTGTTTAGAGCATTTCTTCACCAAGCCATATATCTGGGATTTAGTTTCATCAGCCACATATCACCCAGGGAATAACGCCAACACTGTGGCAATTAGACGATAAGTTGCAGTAAGCCTGAGTCAATACCAGTTGGCTCATTTAACAGAATCTGCCCATTGTCTGCTCTCTGTGACATCTCCCATTCCTCGCCACCATTGTATCTTCTCTCCTTATCTCTCTCATAGACAGAGGAATCTTCAGTATGCGACAAGAATGCCAACAGGGAAGCCAGCCACAAGACTGAACTTACGTAACCCTGGAACCAGGGGTAAAATGTTACAGAACAGACAAAATACAAACATGGCAAAAGCTCAAGGGAAATCTAGAATGTCATGAGGGAGAAATCCATGTTGATTTTTACATTCAGTTCAAAAAGTGTCAAAAGATGCCTCGGAGGTCACAGACCGCAGGGCATCAGAAAGCACTAGTGAACAATGAAGGATACATTTTCTAAGTGGAAATAAATTAGCCAAGCGAAATCAAAGAACAGCGTTTTCTTTTCAGTAGCTTCCTCATGTTTCTGTTTAGTCCATTTAAGACATTTTCTTTTGGGAGTTTAATGGAGCAACACACATTAGAAAACAAAGTTAGAAGATTTATGGTCATATGAATTGTAGCGACAGGCAAAAATCCAGAAAGGGACGAGAGAAGAGAAGGTAACGGAGAGAGCAATGAACACCTCGGTGTACAATAACAAGGGGGCCGTGCACCCATTATCTCCAAGACATCAATTCAGAAACGATATCGGGAGCGACAACCGGATTAAACTCAGATTAAACAAAACACATTGGAGCCAATAAATGAGAACAGAAATCTAATTATTCTCACAATGTCATTTCAATTCCACCGACAATTAGCGGCAAGTCTGTAATAGCCTACACTGCCTAATAGTGCTTGTGATTTAACTTAAATAGAGTCCAAACTAAACTAACAGAACATTAATGGCTATTTGTAAAGAGGCCATTGGTGCACAAAAGGCTAATTCATTCCTGCTGAAGAGAGCAGTTTAGTTAGAACAATGACACTGGGCAATGAGGGTATGAGGCCACACTTGAACTGGCTTATGATCTTCACAGTTAATCAAAGCCAAGGGGGCATGGGGAGGTAGAGAGAGAGAGAGAGGAGAAAGTGAATAGTAGAGAAGTCCAATAGTTAATCCTAGCCACAGTCTTTACTCTCTGAAGATGCCCATGACAGACCTAAGATGGGGAAGGATGCCAAGCGACTAACTGGAAAACTCACTGCTTCAACAGTCACGGTCTGGAAACGTTTTAATAAGCTGGAAACAGTTTCCAAAATGGTTTACGGTTCCGATGCCGACCAGAGACAAAGGCCTGCATTGTGAAGCCAGAGCGTGTATTTTTTCTGATCAAATTTACTGCCAAGAAGCTGGGAACAGGCGACATACTCAAGAGCAGTCGCTGTTGTTTCTTTAGGCCTAACCTCCCCCTACCCCACACCCGCCTACTCCACCTCCTAAAACACTCACACACACACACAAACACAGCCTTTTCCACCACAAAGGCAGACATGCGAGAGCTCCTCCATTGAGCTATGTCAGAAAAAATGCGACGCTGCAGACCATCCCCACAGTGGCCCGTGGCCAATATCTTGAATCAATCTTCAGCATGATAGCCCTAATTTGGGCCATTCAAAGGGTAAGTATTTACATGAGAAAGTCAAAGTTAGTAAAAACCACGAGAGATTCCTGGTATGGGTGTGTCTGTCAGTGACAGAAAAAAAAACGAAAGCAGGGTAGGAGAAATAATGTCGCAGACAAACACACTTCCAAGCACAATGCTTCTGTATGTCGCCCTGACACCACAGCCGTTTTCCACAGTTCATCCAAACATAACACACACACACATACACTATACATATACAAACAAATAAATTCTCCAGGCAGCATTTTACTGCACTGAGGTTGCTTATTACATTTTATAGTTACATTTTCATTTCTTCACTGCCAAATATTTCAGCAGCCTAAGCTGATGGTGATTACTTAATGAGAAGCCTAACCGTTTGGCTTGGTCAGAGATCGGAGTTCTGGGGGTATTTCTGGGACCCGAGGAATCATAAACACTTGACTTGGTCTTGTACAGATGTCAGTCTGGATGTGTTCTGACTGCTGGATGGACATGCATGAGCATCCATCTCACTTGCTTCTTCTCAATTCTTTTCCACTCTTGACTTTTTTTCTCCTCCCCTCCTCTTCCTCAAGTAGCCGGCCTCTCTGTCAGGACACGACCCGCCCAGCTCATACTCCGTAAATCAAGAGCGACATCTCCGTTGTTGCACTTAAAAAGAGGCGACGGCACAGGCTCTCTTTGCTGTGCCCCGAGAGGCCGCTTCCTCCCACCGCACCGGAGCCAAGAGCTTAAACACAAGCTTGTGTGCAGCATTTTCTGACACCCGCAGGCACTAAGCGACGCGCCAAATGCAGATGTGTCTGTCTCCATGGCGGCACCGAAGAGCTCACTGGGCAGAGCACGTACTTACATGCTAGGAAATAACAACCCCCTCTGATATTTACATACACTCCAATGCAAAACAACACTGGGCTAGTGTCTGCTGCCATGTGGCGTGAATGGAAATACACACTTACTCAATTGTAACATACGATGTTAAAATTTGTTGGGAGCAGACACAGATTGAGTTTTAGGGATTAACTGTGATTTTTCTTTTTTGTGCATCTACGCACAATTAAGAAAAAATAACAAACATAAAGATAGCTAAAAAAAAAAAAAGAGCCACACATTTGAATTAAAAAAAATGTTCAATCCCAATTCCAAGAGCTTAAATTAATCCTGCAGTGGAGGCAGTCACTAGAAAAGGTCACATTCTCAGGGGGTATCGCTGCCGGTCTTAAATATTATGTTTACTTAGGCAAACACGCCTGTACCTCAGCCACTTTGGGTTTTCACTTAATTAAAACTCAGTGGACAGAAAGGTGTAAAAACAAACCATTCCTTGATTTGAGATTCTACATGACAGCTTCTCAGCAGGCTGAGGTGTGCAGGACCTCTGCAGAGATACAGAATACTAATAATACCACAGAGTAGGCCAGGGTCCAGCATATCTGACTCTACATCTACGTGCCAGTAAAGCCACTGGTGCCAACACAGTGGCTCACAATGTGAGCCATTCACAGAGTCTGCGCACCCTGTCCTTACACACAAAGAGGAGTCCTGCTTCATCACACGTATCAGACGGCCACATAGTTTCAAAGACAATCCATAATGCTCTCATTGACCTCATCGTTCTCATCAGCGCACACCTAAGCAAAAAAAATGTAAAAAAGTCAATTCCTCTCCCACCTCACTCTCATGTTCCAAGCAGGAATAGTGCACTTTTATTCCTCTTGGTCATTACATTTTTTTTGCTTTTATCCGGGATGTGGAAAATAGTAGGAGACCCAAACTGACCGATCCATGAAAAGTAAAAAGCGGAGGCGGCACAGTGTGTGATGTAACATGCCGGGTCTGTCTGATTCCACGGCACTGGCATGCTATGTAAAGATACACTGGAAGAACAGCAAACACCAGTTTAAATAAGAAGAAAAATGATGAAGGAGAACAGGTACTTGTAGTACAGGTAGTTGTTATTCAAAACATTCAAAACATAACCAGTTAGCACACACATAACCATCATAACCAAAAACTCCACAAAGAGAAGCATCAAATGGGCATTTAAAGGTCAGCTTGAGTAAACCGTGCAGAATGCTATAAATTAAAAATGAAACAGCAACATTGAGGACAAAAACAGACATTTAGCAGGTTTTTGTTCTACTTCAACTTGAAGCGTCGACTGAGTGACTGAAAGGCTAAAAAAAAAACCCTAATTAGTAAAATGTCGTAAAATAATTTATCTGAAAAGGAAAAATAGAAGACGAAGCAACATTCGTTAGCTTTGAGTTCATTATGTCTTGTGCAAAATCCCAAAGTTGTCTAGAGATGGAAAAGTTCTTTATTGCGTCATTTAGTGCCTGCGGGTGTCACAAGTATATTTATTATGTTTTTAAAAATGAATTATGTGAGCCATGAGTTCAGCACCTTGTGATGCACCTCGGGCAAGCCGAGACACTCACCAACCACAGAGCAAAATCTTACTGTGGGTGTTGTTCTCTCTTACAGCCTGAAAGCGCCGTCACTGGGTGGCCTTTCCCTAGCAGTCACCACGCTGGATCTTCACAGTGCTTCATGAAACTCCTGTTTAACGCCATCACTTTGGATTCAAACGCTGCTTTTCCAGGAAAGACCTACGCTTAACCTGCCCTGACCCTGTGTCACTTTTTCTGTGGAAATGTTTTGCACTTTATATAACTTTTGTACGACTCATCTACCCTTGTCTGAAAATACCTGCGATCGATTAAAGTGTTTTGTCACAGGCTGGATTTTATAAAGCCTGAAAACAGAGAGAAGAGGAGATACAGGGCTCTAGTTCCTTCTCAAAATGTTTCAATTACAATATCCTGAAAAGCTGTTCCGTTTTTTCTTTCTTCCCGTGATGCTAAAAACATGTTGCCTAACCCAGCTCTAATGGCGATGATGTAAACACAATGAACCACTAATCTGAAAAAAAGAAGCCATGAACCAGAAGAAAGGGGAAAGAAACCTTTACATGCGTCGATTTGAGCCTGAGGAAACTGTTCCTTAGTGCAGATGAATGACTCACATATGCACAGCAAAAACATGCACGTCACACCGCTAATTAAACAAAAGCTATTTTTGTCTGAGCACGCTATAAGCACGTACATATATACAGTGCATACAGTAGGTACAGTACATGCCGAGAGGCAGTGTCATACATCCTTTCTCATCCATCTTTGGTCCCCGGTTTATTTTCCAGATGACACACATCTGGAGGTGGTGGTTTTGACATTTACTTTAAACACGAAGCCGAGTATTTTGAGTTAATCTTAGTCCTTTAAAAAGCTGCTGTTGACTGAAGGACATGCTGTTATGAAGAAAAACGCTCTTTGTGGGGGGGGGAAAAAATGTTAATGGACGGATTTCAAAACAAGCTCGAATTCAGCGGTTATGATATCCCTAAACAGGAAGTCCGTTTGCAGTATTGAAAAAGAGACAAAGGGGAAGAAAACGCACTCTGAAATCTTTACTGTAAATAAAACATACAGTGGAAACAACGGCCATTGAAGGCCCTGCCTTCTTAGAACAATCAGGAACAAAACAGCAGGAACAAAAAGATTTCCTAGTTTTGTTGATCCTAACCAAAGAAAAATAAATAAAAGTTCCACTGATGTAACGCTCGCATATATGAAAAGGAATGTGGCCTTTTGCTTTATGCGAGGCTATTTTTACGTACAGAAAGAGCAACAATCTAACGTGTTTGAATTGGACTATGGCTCTTTTTTTCCTGTCTTTCCTCCCCAGCACCACACTAAGGCTTCATTCCTACCCACTAAAATATATACTGGTCAAAAAAAAGTGAAGGGAACACATAAATTACACATCAGCTCCTGACAAATGGAATATTGAAGGTGAAAATCTTTACTGACAAACAGTGCATTGTGTCTTTTGCTGCAAATAAAGTGACAATATAAACAGTAAATGGAATCCAAAATCTTGATTATAAATCACACCAAGAGTAAAAGTTAAAAATTGCCCAAGTGTTCTCTTAATTTTGGGAGTTTTTGTTTTTCAAGGAAACCAAAGTTTGAGGGGTTTGTCTGAAGACGAGCATCAGTGTCATTACCTCACACACAGGCAGACCAAGGGAGACACAAACAAAAGGGCTGGAAGTTAATACCATATATTATGCAGGGAGGTAGGTGGAATGCAACAACAAGCTTCTTACAAGCAAGTACATGCCTGGACTGGAAAAGTGCTAACAACAGTACATATAGGACAGAGCAACTTCTCAGAAGGGTTGAGAAACAGACCACAACTCAGTGAATACACCTGCAGGGTCTTTTTTTCCCAACTGGGGTGAAACAATGGACGTTGACTTACTCATCCAAAGAAAGCCAAGCACTTTTTTAAAACCAGATCATACATAAAAGCAGAGGTGCAACAGAACAAAAGCTTAAGCTGGGATGACAGAGGAGCGCCTACGCTGAGTAAACGAGTGTGAGTAATAAAATATGAATGACAATGGGTGATGTTTACATGGAGACTGTATGTTTATCAGCCACAGGGAGGAGCCTGATCCACACTCAAGTGCAAACAAGGCCTGCAAAGCCTTTCTGTAATTGACGCAGTAATGGGGTGTGGGTGGTGGTGGCAGGGTTGAACTGAAGTCCCGACTGGGACTTCAAAGGCGCGCTGGACGCTTATCAACCACTGTGCGCTCGTCAAACAGAAGAGGATGAAATAGATGAAAGGAGAGCTAATGCGCCTCCTCTTTTACCCCCAACAGGCTGCACTTTCTGCTCGATCAGCAGACCTCATGAGCCAGGCTGTTATAAGGAGGATGCACAAGCGCGCTCGGACCAAAACATGCATACACAGCGGGTCGGTTGGCGCACTTGCTGCTGAATTAGCAAAGCCATCACTCACCATTTTCTTAACTTTTAAGCCAATAAACATAAGAAATCGGTAAGTGCTATGGATGAAATCATGACAGCTACTGAGCTCAAGTGTGCTGTCGGATGACAGCTCTGTGAAAAGACAGTATGTGGGCATAAAACGTTAAAGCGTACCTTGTGCCTAACTTCAGCCCTTCTCTGTGGTTCACCTTATACCCCACCCTATCCCTACAGATTCTCAATAATCTTTAATGTCCTGCAAATCTAAAGCCAATTTAGTGAGGATGAATGAGGAGAGTGGCATCTCCCAGGTGACGCGGCCTTTCCCTTCCTTTAAGCAGCGAGCAGAGATAGAGCTGCAGTGCAGAGCTCTAGAGACCTCTATATTTATCTGACACAGTAACAAGCCGCTGTCTGACTGCTTCATAGTGCAATACAGCTGCAGAGCTTTCTTTCATCCAACAACCCCCACCCCGCCACAGACATACACAGTCACCATCCTCTGCACTCTACATCCCCTTCTCGGACATTGCTCTGCTGTGGTCAGTAACTGGGAGGAAATCAGCGATGATCTAGCGACATGTCATCTCTTTGAAAGCTTTTATGAATGAAACTGCATTTGCATCCACGCCTGCCGGAGGAGGAAATACAGCGAATCCTGATCGGAACTTCACACGCTGCTGGATTTCAGAAGAAACCATAATTCAAAGTTGAGAGCCATAATTCATCTTGGGGGCCACCCTGATGCTAACAAAGCACCAGCTGGTGATTACTGCTTTGGAGTGGCCCATTGAGGCGAATGGCCAAGGAGCTGCTGGTCTGCCAAGAGAACTATGCCAAGAGGGCTGGAGAAGGCAGAGGAGCCCCAGCCACCTGTGCCCATTAGGCTGCGCGTTGACAACTGCACTGGACTCTGGGGATCTCACCCAAACAAGACGAAGAGAGGAAGGGGAGGCAAAAGACAGGGTCAAGGTCATTCTAAGCCACTGACAGAAAGCAGGCTAATGACATTAGACAAGTTAAGACTCCTTCATCGATTGCTGACACCGAACATTAGATGGGGAAGATTTTTTAAAGCGCCAACCTTATCCAAAGTTTGGTTCAAACTTCTGTAATCTAAATCCTCATGCTGGTAAATAGGGAACTTGAAATCAGGCCTGAAAGGGAAGTGTGTGGTTGTCAGAGGCATTTCATCTAGCTGTGTAATTCATGAGGTTTCCTTTGTAATTTTATTATGTCCTTTCATCTCCTCATTGTACACATGCTCCGAAAAAGAACAGACGGCAAATCACCACTGGCACGCCGAGGCCTGCTCGATATCTCCTTTAGAGATAGCGTACGCACAAAAGAGACACGTACGAACACAACCATAGGATCCGTGATTCATCGTTAGTTAAGCAGCTGCAGGATACAAAACGGCTCTTAGTAATTATACATGTTTTATATTTTTATAGTTTATAGAAGTAATGGAAGAAAACAAACAGAGGCCAACAGTTTTTAAAGAAGCACACACATTTTGGCCATGTGTGGTGAGGAAGGTAGACAAGAGTAGCTCAGATCCTCCTTTGGTCTCCTCGCCACACATTTAAAAGGAAGAGAATAGAGGACCAGTGTTTCTGTGACCTGAGTGAACCTACCTAACTATTCTGGCAAGAAAAAAAAAGGATACTCTTCTCTCTCTCTCTCTGTGGCATGCCAGCATACATCCTCACCTCTGCAGGAGAGATTTGTCAGCAGGAGATTTTGTTTTTTCCCCCACTGTGGAATTAACCCATGCTCTGAGCTTACTTGCAGGCATGGCGCATTATCTCCCAGGAGCCACAGCCAAGCCAGCCTAGCATGAGTAAATGGCTGCTGTGGCCGGAGTTATAAAGAAGGATAGAGCTGAGGCAGGCAGGCAGACAGAGGCACAGTTAAGGCACCGAAGGCAGGCACAGGCAGCAGACGCAGGCACTCATCTCTCGCACCTCTCACAGAGGCGTCGCTAAGAGGTGGCGATAGCCCTCATCCCGTCCTGCCATTTAGAGCAGGACTGAGGGGAACCTACCACAGAGCTGGGGGTGGGGTGGGGGTGTTATAGTATTGAATGAATACTATGAATACTATGAATGAGTAGTGAGAGCAAAGGATGAGTCACAGCTCCCGAGCTGCGCAGCCGCAAGCCAGCAGGCAGCCTAACACTAGAGGAACTGGGTGGCTCAAATAGGCATCAAACAGGCTGAAAACACATTACACACTGGGCTGACACTTACACAGGCTCTCTCTCTCTCTCACAAACACACACACACACGCACAAACACAGCAGATACAGTCACAGTGGGCACAAGTTGAGGAAAATTTGTCAAAAGCGATGGCACGTGAGAGAAGAGAGCATATGTCTGTATGTTTGGATGTGAGTACAAGTATGTCAGTCAGTCTCTTTGGAGCCTGGCAGCGAGACACACAGGTCCTATTTTGGTCAATCAAGCAATCCTAGGAAGCGGATCTAATCTGTCAGTGCTTTGAGAGGAGACCTTTGTAGGCCACAGAGGACAGGAGTCGGATAAACTCACAGGGTCAAGCATTAATAGACAATAAGCCTTGCTGTTCATACACGGACAATAGCACACTGTACAGCCGTGTCATCATGACTCGGTGAAACTTTGCAAACTTGCAACCGATTCTAAATAACAGAGAGGGACACTGTTGTTGACATTAAAAGTTAGTAAGAGCAGTCAACACGTGTCTGTGGCTTTTCACCACTCTTGGCCCAAACAGCGAAGTGAAATAATATACGTTTCAATTTTGTCTTTGCATGAAACTCAAAACACATTAAAGTCTGAGGAAAAATGAATTCCTTTCTGACCAATCGCAACACGAGCCCCTCGAAAGTCCAAAGGCAACCAATAAAACCAATTGAGCAGAAGAACTATTTGTAACCAAGTTGAGTTTTACTTCAACAGGGCTCAGGTTCTGGGTACTCGGTGAAGAAGGTCTCTGTTTGGGCTAATGCACCAACATCATCTGCAAACGGGCCCTGAGCATGACATTTATGGATGTGACGTGGATGGTGGGAAATGTGGCAAAGGCCATGAGAGGCGAAAGAGGAGAAGGGAGGGTGGGTGATGGGATTTAGATGGGATGACAGCGCAGAAAGACACGTGAACTGCTTGTAATTAATATCCTATCAGAAAAAACCTACTGATGTATTGTCAAAAAAAGAAATTCAGATATGATTTATATACTGTAGCTGCACTATGTATCACGTAATGTCAACAATTAAAAACACTGTAAACGTGCCACAGCAAATAAACTGCCTCAAGGAAAGCAAATAACAATTTCACTAAACTATTCTTTTATCTAATGCTAACATAACCACTGACTGCCAAATGTGCTTCAATAAGTCAAATAAAATGTGAAGACAATATAGTAAATAAAATCTAAAAAATCTATGCCTGATAAATTCAGAGAAGACAATATACTTTCCCATGTATTACACACACACACACACATGCAAAGAAACCAATTAGTAACTTGTTTTTGCTTCTCTTGTCCTTGGTTTGAAGAGACATCTGAGAACCCAGAAAACAAAGGGCTGCTGTAAAGGGAGCTTTATTTGCTATTTAATGCATTTATTTTTGTGACACCATGGAGTTATAACACTGTGAATCAATAGTATCCTGATCTCATGGGAAATAATAGGGGCCATGCACAGTGTGCCAGCAGGGTTGCAGTATGTTGACTACATTCTCTTTTAGTTCTTGGTAGAAACCACACACAGGCAGGAGCTGTGGTGATACAGTGATATAGTGAACATGGCAGGAGACACCAAGACAGATGGGACTTTTCCATGGTCAGTCTGGTGGCTTTAGGATGGTGGGAGTGAGTGACTCTCCTCACTTTGTCACCAGCGCTGGCACTCCGCCCAAGCTTTGTACAAACTGGAGCAAAGCGCAGGCAAGTAGTTTGTGCCCAGTGGAAACAGCGGATGTACGGGAACTTGTCATGGTGCTGAGCATGCCCCCAGGAAAGCACTGGATTCTCAAGACTGGTATTTGAGCTGTTTCCTGTGCCTGTAACCGCAGGACTTTGATAAGCTCCAGAAGCCATTAAATATTCAAAAGCTTCGTTGTATCTACTGTTGGATGTTGGTTAAACAAAAGAAGGGGGAAGGCACGATCATATGAACTTGGCTCACTATATTACACAACAATGGCTGCATACACCAAACAGACCACACACACACACACACACACACACACACACAAATCAGTTTAAAACTTTATTATTCGAAATAGCACATAAAGTTTCTCCACAGCTTTCCATGTGTAGTCCGCACACAGCCTCTGCTGTGTATTTCCCCCCTCTTTATCCCCTCACAACTGCAATGACTAAGCCAGCAGGAATGTCTACCTTATATACTTAAAGTGGCAGACACAATTCTACTAACTCCATGTTACGAGAGGTGTAGAGATCAATAAATCTAGTTTATTCTTTGCAAACCCACCGTAGAACCACTTTGCACAAATGTATTTAATGAGTGGTTATTTCCAGGAAATTTGAATGAAATTAATCAGCAGAGAGCCAGGAAAACAACCAAAAGTAAACTGGCTAGTCAGTGTGTAACCATACTCTTACAAAACACCAGGTATGGGCGAATTTGGAGAGGTGGTGATTAAATCCCTGCAAACACTAAGGTGTTAAATAATCATTGTTTGAACATCCAAGGCATAACATTAGCTCAAAAATGAAGTCGGGCCAACTTCCGAGTCCTTTTCTTAGCCATCTGCTGGATTTTTCCATGGAGCAATAGGATAAAGAAGGTGCAAGCACTGATAAAACGTGCAACCTTGACATTATCGTCATTTCCTCTTAATTTACCAAGCGAAACATCTATTACTGAAAGACTCAAACACTGCATACCACAGAGTTATAATTATTGGTGGAGAGATGATCATTATGCACTGTGAGAGACCAAAGGCCCATTAGAATTGAGATTTCAAATACTCAAGGACCTAACACCGTCTGAAACCCAAGCTTTGTGACATTTTATATTTTCCTTAGTGGAAAAAAAATACTGTTTATTCATTTTCAAAAACTACAGGACTAGCTGTTTAAAAAAAGCATTTTCGACTTATTTTTAAATGGCACCGTTTTGACACGTTTAGATAAGACCGACTGGATGCCACAGTCAGAATGATTCATTTTGCTCTTTCTATTATATTTGGGGAAGATTTGTGAAAACTTAACAGCATTGGGGCTATTACTCATCAGGAAGAATACTAGATCGTATCTGCCTGTGAGACCTTGCTCTACAGTAAAACAGTGGTTTTAGGAGGGGGTTTGTTTTGTTTTTTATTAAAAAACCCACTTCAGTTCTGAAGTGGATTCAGGTCAGAGCACTCAGGCCAGAGATATCAAGTAGGTCTTTGGCAGAGAGAGAGCAAACATATTACTAAATGCAAAGTAATGCAAAGTCTCCGAGACTGGTGCAAAGCTCTCCCAACAGCCAGGGCTCCAGAGCAAAGTCTGTGGTCTCCTCATGCTAAAGTTTTGACTTACCCTAATGTCCCACTACTCTTAAAAACAATAAATAAATCATTATGACGTGCATTTGTTAATATAAAAATAAAGCATGGCAGACGTGCTGCTTTAAATTAGACAGGGTAAGTTAAGGTTGAGAAACCAGACCGGAGTGCCTGCAAGGCTGAGCATACCATAAATGAATATTCTATTGCATAAAGACGTGAGCTATGTGAGAACCAGCGGGTAAGAGAGTGTGTGCCTCCCAGTGGAGCTATGAAGACTAGCCGGCCCTAAGATCAGCCGTGACTACAGCGGCATGCTTAGTGTTCATCTGCCTAATTGCAACTGCCTATTGACTATGTGGATTTGGATAAGGTCCAGTAAAAAGCAGGACTGTCTACAGCAAACACAGAGACCTGAGGAGGACATCTGAAGCAGGCCACACTTCTTTAGTCATGGGATCCCCCATAACTCAAAGCAAGCAGCTGGCAGCGTGGAAGGAGCCAGGGTCTCGCCAAACAAGCTTGGTAGTTCTGACCAGTGTGTGTGTGTGTGTGTGTGCATGTGTGTGAGTAAGTGCCTTTCGACAAGTAAACAATGAAGAGATATCTGACAGCCGGAGCTGTTAACAGCCCCTGATAAGCCCTGCAGAAAAGAGTTAGGTGAAAATAGAAAACGAAACACCAACAGAACAACTGACAAGGACAATCAGAGATGAGACTGAGGCTAAGTGAAGTGGAGAACGACAGTTAGGAAAACGAGAACAGACAACATATACAAAGAGGAGGGAGTAACAATGAGGAAGGCAGAGAGGATATACGAGGAAGCATGGGGGTTATAGATGAGTGGGAGGAACGGGGCCTTTTTCAACACTCTGTACACTGCCCTTCAGCGAGACGTTGGCATTGAGCTTGTATACTTGACATTTGTCTGACATTTCCCCTCCATGCCCCTCCTCCTGTAAACAGCTTCTCTATGCATCTCTCCCTGCCACTAAAAGGCACCCAGAATTTCTGCTCCAATCTGCGCTTCTCTGCACAGTCACTCCTACTCACGTCCATCCTGTCGTAAATCCAGATGTAACGCAACATATTAAAGCTCACTTCTGAGAAGCCCTGGTCTAATTCACCCAAACCTGGTGTGGGAAACAGTATCTGGTGAGCGGACAAACATTTGGAAAGGCCCAGAGGGCAAAGCAGTGAGCTAGGCAGACATCACTCCCTCTTCATGTTGTGTAATTAAAGAGGAGACCGGGCTGTATTGACTAGAATACCACTGCATGCCCTTGAAGGAACATCTGTACTGGAGAAAAACAAGGCAATTATACAAAGGGGCGGAGGAAGGAGGAGAGAGGAATCTTAAGCGGGGAGGAGAGACACATCAAACCTTTATAAAAACAAAGACAGGCACAAAGCCTGGAATATTACAAGACATCACAGATCTGCTCTAGCTTCATTGTATCTTATTTTTGCCTCAGTAACCCCTCCTTTTTTACCACTGTGTAGCTAAACCCAGACCCTTTATCTGCAGCCTTGAGACCTCAAGGCCTTCTAGATGAATGCTTTTACCCTGACCTCGCCTGGGCCTCTGAGAGAAGTGAACTGGTTCAAACAATGCTCCGGCTCTGCTTCTCAAGTCCGCTTTGTGAGAACAACAGAGGGTTTCACCACAAAACGCCACATAGCAGCTAGTGTGGGAAGAACAGACGTGACTAAAAAGTCATCACAGGCGATTTGCACCTTTTACTATGTATGGTATTTGTAAAATATGCCCATTTAAGATTTCAATGTTTTTGAACAAAGACAACCATACAAAACCTTGTTCATTTTCATTGTGTATTGATCAAAGGGCTGATAACATACAGGGAGCACCAGCAGGTCACAAAACGCACACAGTGAACACCATTGCTTTCCTATAGAGATCGACTTGGTCAATAGGAAAAAGCAGCAAGCTTGATTTCCACTGTTTATTCTGAGGTTCCCCGAAGGGATGAAGGACAGGGGTGTTTGTGACTTCAAACTAATCCTAGCACCTGCACAGATGCCTTCAAAAATGGGCAGGGGGAACATAAAAAAAAACTGTTTTCACATAAAAATGTCATCATGTGCTAGTTTTAGTTGCACATGGTTAAAAAAAACTCAAACCTCTGACGCATAGATCGATGAGCCCTTTTGTAAATGTGTACCTGACTCCAACTTTGAATAAATTTTCATGACCTGTAACTGAACTTCAAACCAGAGACAATGTTGGACCAAATCAGTCTTCAAGCTAAGCCTTCATGTTGCTCCCATCTAGACACCCTTATAGTTTTGTGTGCATTTTGTGACATCATCTGCCCTCAGGCAGGCAGAAACACCTGACAAAGTAGTTGCTGGAATATATAAGTGTCCTCCAGTACCAAACAGCAAACAGCAATAATTACTTAAATTCATGGAAAGAGTGGGTGAAATGTGTTAGACAACAACAACATAAAATTTCTCCAAAAAGCCTCTTTGCTCATCTTTTTAGCCTATAAAGACTCGAAGTGGTTGACAGAGTTGTTTTGAAGAGGCATGAGATGGAAGATCTACTTGTCCCAGTTTCTGATCTGAAAGCACAAACTGTCTCACACTCTAAAATCTGTGAGAAAGACAGTGAAGATAAGTAATGTGACCACAAGGTGCTACACCCGCCTGCTGTATGGATGCACAAAGTATCAGATATTCATAAATGAACTGACTCAACTCTACAGAATGGAAGGAATTTAAATGCAATGAATATAAAAAAATATGACCCTCCCCTGAACTGTTAAAAAATGCATGACCCTACCGCAAGGCCAAAGTTAAACAAGAATTACCCTCCCCCCCCCTTATTTTTCAATATACCCCTTTTCATAAATCGCAAAATGTCCCTCAGGCAAATATTTAGCTGACATGGTCCAGAAAGGTAGACTACCTCATTTTTTGGCAGGGCAACTTTAACCTCAACTGAGTATGCCTCTCTAATACCTGGTGCTCTATATTGCAGCCATCCTTCATTCCACAAATAGCCTGATCTAAAGACAAGGTCTCTGTAACGAACATAGAGGAAATGTTTGCACTGGCCCATGGACAATCTGACTGCCTGACGGAAATGAAGGAAAAACACTGCATAGATTCATGGGATTTGTTCACTGGTGAAGAAATTTACAATTTCTTCATGTTTGTGATGCTGGAAACCTCCGAGCTAGATCAAAGCCACGTCCGCATTTACTCTACTGCAGCACAAAGCATCGCTCAAACATCGCCATGATGAAAACTACCAAGGAGTTCAGGGTTACCTTTCTGGCAATGGTTGGAGGTCCAGCAGCGGTAGTTACGATTGTCATTGAACGTCGTCTGCTGACAAAGAGGGTTATCCTCCATGATCCCCGGGCAGACGTTGTCACATTCCTTTGCCTTCTTGTTCCCGTTGATAACATTGTTGAACTCAGTATTCATAATAAATGACCAGTCCACCGAGTCCAGGTAGCAGAGCTCAGGGTTCTTTTCAATCCTCATGGCCCCACGGGTGATGTTCCTCAGGTTGTAAAGCCCAATGTCTTTTAAGCTGGTCATCTCATAGATCACGAGGGCGTAGTTGTAGAAGAGGTTGTGCCCACGAATGACGCTCAGGTTGGGGAAGAGCACACTGAGGCTATCGAGGCCCGAGACACGAAACAGAAGCAGGTAGCCGGTGATGACGGTCAATTTCGGGAAGCTGACGGAGCGGAAGTCCTCCTGCTGGCTGTTGTTGCTGGTCTTTTCGTTGATGAGGAGGATGCGCAGGTAGCCCTCCACCACCGTGCAGTTCTCAAGACGCTTAAATTGATCGATGTCGTTTCGGAGGTCGATATCCGGGCCACAGACTGCAACACACAGAAAACACATCTTTACTGTTTTCTTCATTGAGAAACAAAGAAAAAGAACAACAGAAGAGTATTACAGTGTTACATATGCATCATATACACAGTTTCACCAGTGTTCGATGGGAAATACAGCCTGGAGATCGTGTATGCCAAAAGATTTCCACGTAAGTAATCTTCTTGAAACATATAATCTTGTTAGTACAGTAAAGTTGGTACTTTGCTGGCAGTTTTTCCATATAGGAAAAACAGCATGTTTACACCAAGTTCTCACGCTGCATGAAAGAAATTAATTTATTCTCACTCCTCTCTCAGGAAAGGAGTTTTTAAGTGCGACACGGGGGGAGAGGTTCTCACCCAGGTCAGCTTAGGTGAACAGGGTGATGAGAGAAACAGTCGCTTACTTTCACAATAAAGTGCGAGAGTTAACATGTTTATAGATCTTTTGTATCATATCAGACACAAACCCTGCATTTCGTTGGAAGACATGTGGTCCTTCACCTCAGATAACCCCAGCATTTAAATAAGCTATTTCTCTGTTCTCGGAAAACAGCACTTGAAAGCACAAGGCCTGGAGCATCCCTTCACACCGCACACACACACCCAAATGCAAACAGACAGAGAGGCAGGGCGGCAGATGCACACACACAATAAAAAAAAACTGCATTTTTTATTGATGATAATCGGCTATCCTATTAATTGTGCAAAACAGCAACTACACCAAGGGAAACCTTATCGCAGTGAAACATGCAATTACATACATGCTGTATGCAGTTTTGGATGCGCCAAGTTAGTCATGTCTGTCCCCAGGCGACAAGGTGTTGACAGGTTTTGTCAGAAAAGCAAAAAAACATGCTTCCATGGAGCACTGGAAGTCATGAGTCACTTCACAAGTAACAGTCATCAATCAGCATTTAAATAAAATACAAGACAGAAAATAGATGCTCAGCCAGTCAAAGAAGAAAGCAAACAAATAAATAAATAACTCTTGGTCCTATAATGACACAAAGGAAATTTATAAAGCAAATCCTGGTTATATGATTAGACTTAGATATGACATCTGCTGTACTTGCCTGTTCAGGTAACATCCTACATTGTCTTCAATTCTTTGTGCACACTGAATACCCTTTGAATAGCCCAATGCAAGAAAGGTAAATGCTTCAAAGTAGATTATACAGTCTCACTTCTTCAGCACCTTTGCAAACTTTATTCAAACTTTTATTATTTTTTATCATTTCATAATGTATCAATCTGTTTACCAATTCACTGTTTTTCTGTTCATCAGTTTTCTTAAGCCAATTATTTCGTCCGTTATCACATAATTGTCTTTTTTTAACTTAGCTATTTAATCAGTTCATATATTAATTTTATACCTATTTTAACATTTTACTCCAGTGAAGTTAAAATAGTCCATTTTTAATTCAAACATCCATATTTTACCCATTTCCCCTGACTATTTCGTTCCATTTAGTGATTAATTTTAGAGAAACTGACTATAAATCACATTTTTCTCTATATAGTTTTTTTCACATTCCTTCATACAGCAGCTCAAGTACTCTCTGGGGTAAATACACCAGTGTTTGGGAAACAACTGTCAGTCAAAAAGCTTAAGAGAAATCTTCTGTGAATCTCAGACAAAGAACAACTAATTCCCTTGCATTGTATGTTAAATCATTATGAAATCAGAATACCTTCTAGTTGCATTTATATTTTTTTTTTAACAGTGTCTAAAAGAGGGTTCAACAATCAGCTCAGGAAATGCAATGACATACAAGCTCTTAGGTTAAACCTGTTATGTTCTTAAAGGCGCTTAAGACACCGTCACCGTGTTGCTCACGGTGACGGTGTCCATCCAATGAGGCAAACAGACATGTTTTCATTGTCTTGTCAAAACACTGTCTACTGAGAGCTAAAGGATAAAGAAAAGAGCTAAACAGTTTCCACTCCCAGCACGAACACTATGCCTCCAGATTGTTTTTCTAGACTACAGAACAATGACATAGAAATCTAACAAGCATACAAATAGTTCTGTTAGTATATTAACTTCACTTTACTCATGGTTGTTTTTCTGAAAAGAAAAAAAGGGGAAAAAAGCCATGTTTGATGTGCTTCATTAAAGCTATTCTACCAAAACTAGAAATTGTAATCTTTATGGGGGTGAACGGGCTATATTTGTTCCTGCAGGGGTGTTTCACATGTCCAAATTTAGAACGGAAACAATTACTCCAGTAGAAAATAGTATTTGCTTTCCCCAATCAACACCAATGCCCCTGGGCTCCACTCGTGAGCCATCGAGCTGCATGTCTTCTTTGTTTCATTGAGAATTTTCTTCCAGCTTCTCCAGCAGCCGGGGGAAAGAGGGAGGAGGGGTGGAGCCACTCAAATACAAAGACTAATTTGTTTGTTAGTAAAGAGAAACTCTAGGCTCCACTTCCTGATGGGGGCATTAATAAAATCAGGAGGCGTCTGGCCAGGGAAGGGTAAGATTTCTGCCAAGAATAGCTATCAGGGGCCATCCTGGTGTAAAATGGCAGCAAACAGAAACCGCTATGCAGTAAATGTCTTTCTGAGTGCCGTCGATACAAAGCAGATTTAAGCTCACAAAGAAAGCCAGAAAGAATAAAATGAAAGGAATTACACAGACTTCCTCTTTGTGATTCCCTTGTTCTACTCATTAGGCATGTTAAGTACCAGGAATTCCAATCATTTCCTCGCAAAAAGACCGAGAAAGACGTTGCCTCAAACTAAGCCTCCAGGATTCTCCGATTCTTGCCAGTCAGCTCATTTGTTGCGAAGACAACGATGCTTAAATAAGATTAGACAAATCCTTTATTCATTATTACATACACCAGATACATTTCAGCAACAGCGTCCACATAACATGATAACCCCAAATAACATGCGTCTCCTTCTCTCCTCCCGTGTATCTTTGCTCTTCACACTGCTGAGTAAACACACATATCTTCACAGCGTGATGGGATCCATCGGCTCGTGTTTATGACTGATAAACCTTGCCCTGTCTCTCTGTGGAAATGTCATCACACAAACACACGCACACACCAGCACAAGCACGTGCACGGTCAAACGTGTCCCCGTCGAATGAAATCGAGGCAAGTGGCTGCCGTTTATCTCAGCTTCACGTAAAATCAGATTCGGATCCAGTAAACATACCTCACACGTAAATAAACGCCATCTCGGTTTTGGCTGAGAAAAAAAATGAGATAGCAATCTGGGACCACATGCCGTGCTGTTTATCAAAAGGCCACAAACTGAGCTTTCTGGGAAAACACTTGTATTGGAACTGTATCCTTTATCAGACATCCAGCTGTAAACTCCGGGAAGGTTATTAGGGAAGACTCCTCTTCCCTGTGTTTATTTTGAAGCGATTTTAAGGGTCCCGAAAACTCTGTGACCCCTGCAGTTACTGGCATAAAGTTGTTGGTGGGCTCTGTGCAAAGTGCAAGCAGGGATGCATAGAACTGTTTCCATTGTGGATTAATCATTAACTATAACACAGAAAGAGGAAGAAGAACAACAGTCTTAAAGGAAATTGTAAAAACAGAGCATGTGGGCAGAAAGAAATGTTTGCAGACTTTAACAGACAACTTAAAATACTCAATTACCAGTCTGCTGACTTCCATTGAATATTCTGCACTTCTTGTTATTTAAAATCTGCATTTTTTATTCTTATTTGAATTCCAGAAAAAAGCCCATGTTGATCATATCGTGTTAACTACCACTTTTATTAGTGTATATATACTGAGTCTAGGTTAGCTGAGATTTCCTATTTCCCTCTCATTTAAGGCCAATCATAAAGGGTCTGGTTTTATTTTCAAGGGTTGCCTAGCAACCAAAGGCGCTTATAGCAAATGATCAACTTCCTGAAATTGTGTTTTTCCAAAATTATATGAATTCTCAACCAATAAAATCAGTATGATCATTAAAAGGTTTGAACGGTGAAGGAGTTGGCCACTTTGCTGTCCTATCCCCTCACACCTGCCACGTCAACTGGCTCTAATCCCCAGCATACTGGAAGTCATCTGACCAGCAGTGTGGTGGACCGTGTCCACTCAGTGGACCTTACTTCAATCACTGTGGCTCAGATTTCACCAAAACCCCAAATGGTAACATTACCCATCACAACAACTCTCAGACAGGCACTCCCCCTCACCCAGAATGAGGGAAGAGGGCAAGAGGTAACAGGCTGTGTTTACATACACACTGCACACGCTCAAAACAGCAATATGAATTTGCAGTGATGTAATTTCTTTAAGGAGGGAGTGTGAAAACCTATAGAGAATTTGAAAACTAAGAAAAATGTCATCCGAAGGATTTTGATTTAATGTCTGGAAAAGATGGATGTAGACAATTTGATGTCACTTCTTGTGATGGAGCTTAGTGCTGACGGCCTCAGCCTTCACCACCTCTGTGGTTTGAAACCAGATGTGACGAGCAAGAAAGTTAGACCTGACTATGAAACCGAGGGGAACCGCACACTGATGTGGTAAAGATCACTCAGGCACAGTTGTTTTTGTATTAAAAGACAATGACTTTGAGGTTTCAAGTTCATGTCTCACCACTTGGCACCTTTTTGGACACTTATTTTGAAGTTACCTAAAGTAATAGTCTTTTAAATCTTCACCTGATTTTGCCCCAAAATACAGTTTTAAAAATATATCTTTTTTCATTAGTTCTTTGACTGTCAGCTTCACTCTACAGCCTTCTGGTCTGCTGCATGTATAAAAAAAAAAAGACCTACGTAAAGGAATATAAAGTAAAATGCAGTGTTATGATCTTTAGTGTTTAACACTCAACAGATTAATATGAGTATAGAAAAGGCTTCTTGTAGACATTCTGGGATCCTCCGCGCCACGGAGGATAGATCAGCACTCTTTTTAAACAAACAGCTTTCAACTGATAAAGCGAGTGCCATCCATTAGAAGAGCTAACATTTGCAATCATCATCTCGCAAATTGTAAAATACTCTACGGACCATTAAACCGGCAGCCAATGATGATGTATGTGCAGTCGGACGGATACTGCATTTGAGCAAATCCAGTGACATGCCACTTGAAATAAAGTGTTTAATTAAGCATTGTAAACCTCAGCTGGCAGCCTGGAGGAGCGGTAGGCCAGCATTTGACTGCACACTCACAAACTAGCCCAGTGACACACTTTTACATCCTTACTCAGGGGCACGCCACTGACTCAGGCTGCCACGCTGAGTCCTGCTGCAGTACACACTCGATGCTGCACAATAAACTTGCATGTGTGCACACAACACAGGGCTGTGAACGCTTGTCACACTCTTTTGGTGCAGTGTGACTAGGCATTCCTGCATCCAGTCTCCAGGAAGACCTAAAGGAAGTGGGGGGGCTTTATGTAACCACAAAGTACACCTTAGAGCAGAGTGACAGCAATCATATCTGAGCCACTTACCCCGTCATGACAAAGAGTGCTGAACTTCAAATATGCCATACCCCAAAGGGAAAAGTAGGAGGGGTGCCTGTCAAACACAGTGTTCACTGATGCTTGATTATTTATTCTGTCATTCAGGTTTTTTCCGAAGCAACATGTTCTTTCATAAATAACTGAACAGGAACACTGGTGTACCCGCACGGATCAGGACAGCGGGTGCTTGTACTTACACGACCCCACTTTTGCCAGTGACATATCTATTTATAACTCTAATAGCAGTGGTGCCAAGTGATGAAGTTAAGCGCATCAGTCTGCATACGAGACCGCTCCGTGCGAACAGCACAAGCCAATAAAACAGTTCACAAACTCACTACTATTCCAATCAACAAGACCAAGTCTGTTTCTCTTTCAAGAGTATTTTTGCACAATCTATTTCCAAACACCGAGTCTCTATCGCCCTCACACACTCCCTTTAGACTTTTAGAGACTTGTTTGCTGCGCATTTCGACGCCATGGCATGGAAAGTTTACTGTGGCGAAAGTTAAAAAGTAGTTTAATTGCATTTTATTGGTGTGGACAGATTACAGAAATGAAGAGAGAAAAGAAGGTTTTTACCCCCTAGTGGAGCACTGGAAATTCTGTCCCTCTACAACCCGGTGAAGTAAACATCATCCTCGAGTGATACATTTGCATCTCTAATGTTGTCCGCAGCCTTTGTTATGAAATTCTTTGTTCCATGAGTTCTGATGTATTATGCACCACAGAGAGCCGAGATCTGAGGGCAACTGCCTGTCTTCCAACCCTCAGATGTGCTTGTGGCCTTCAGAGGGGGAGAACATGACTGTGGTACGACTACCGTGTTACTTTTATTTTTCTTCCATTTCCATATAAACCGAGGTCAGACTATCAGTTTCCTTACTTATCAAGATATAAAGCATATGCAGCGTAGCTGACAAACACATTCAACTCAAGCACAATTGATGGGCTCAAAGCAGAGAGATGCAATTGATGTGAGGCGGGCAAAAGAGCAACTTGTGGTGATGGGTGTGCCAAACAGACTTAATGTATATACGAACAGCAGATCATGATGATATGATAAATGGAAAGTTTTTTACAATTCAGATTATTGGCGTAAACACCACCAAAGAAATAAAGATTTGAATTAAAGGGGGGGAAATCTAAATGAACTCCATGACTATCTCTGTTTAATCTGGGAAACTTGATGCAAAGTGTCACAAGAAGCTTTACTACAAAAAGCTGGAATGCATAATTAATCCTCTCTATCATTCAATTTCTTTAGTTTTTCCTTTTTTTTTATTTTTCAAAAACTAATTTCTTTGTGCATTTGAAGCAGAAGCTTTTGCCTTTGAAAACCAAGACAATGAGCCATTAGATATAAACACACTCCATACAGCCAGGGACTGGAGAGGGAACCCTCTTTGACCCCCATTGATCAGCTGTTCTATTTTAGCACTGGCAAAAAGCAGCCTTGACTGTGGCAGCTCTCAGTACATTACACAGGATTAGATCAGATTAGATTTATATGTAGATATAAACAAAAACAGTTTTTATTTTATATGATTTATCATCCTATTCTAAATTTAAACCATGAAAACAAACTTTTACATCAATCAAAGGCAATAAAAGTGGGCAGACTCCTGAGAAATTCTGCCATTTATAAAACTGAATACTTGGGAATAAACTGAATACACTGGGTCCTACAAACCCTTTTGATTATTTTTTTTTTTAACTTTTCCCCGCCTTTAAGGGTTAATTAGCATTAAGTGCACACATTTTCACGTCATGCCAAAGAAAATTACAACGTTATTTGGATGGTTAGTATAACGTCAGCGGACATTTCTTGCGTTTTACAAAAGAGCACGCTATTAAGGCTGGATTTATGTCTGGCGCTGCGCGGCGTATTTCAATACTTTCATTAGTTAACACTGCACAGATCTATACAAATGTAACAATGTTTCACTTTTTTAATTTTTTTAAATTATATTTAGATATATAGGCAGTCTTCTGGCATTTTACATTTTAAGAATCAAGGGATCGCCAGATTTTAAAAAAAAAAATTGGCTGTTCGTGCGCAGCGACGCCACACTACGAAATGTAAAATGGCCACATGGTCGTAGTAACCTTCAGCTCAGCTCCCTGGCTTCATCCCGTGCTTTCTGGATGTCTAATGTCAAAAATCACACCGGTGTCTGCTTCCATGTCTTTACGCGTTTCTCAATAATCATGACAGTTTCATCAAATAAGACGATATTACGCACAACAGTGACTGTATTTGGTTAAATGCGCGCATCAACTGACGGCAGCTATACCACATGGTCCTCTTCAGATAGCATAAGTAAGGAGCACAAGTCGGTTTTGTCGCATTCCATCGTTTTGTCCGACTACAGGTATTCACTCTGATTATTTTGCAAATAAAAACAATAATTGCAGCTAACGCATATCCTCCACTAGTGGGGAAAAAAGGCGTTCATGCAAGAGGTTAAACTGGGTTACAAAAGCAAATTATGCCTTTAGGCCTATTCCTGCTCAAGCGACATCTTCTTCATAAAAACAATATTGATTAGAACTAAATACTTACTCTCTCCATATGTGGACCATATGCAGATAGTGGAGACAGACAGCATCAGACCCCAAAACAAGATCGGGCCACCCATCGGTGCTTCTGATTTTACGTTCCTGAACATTATTCTCCTCTTCAAGAAAAAATAAAAATAATGAGAGCAAAAAGGAAAGTAAAAATATTTAAGTTGTGCACATCAGCTCAATAAATCAGAGCCTTCGCACAAAAAAATTTTTTTAAAAAGGAGAAAAAGAGAAAACAAGTGCCTCGTAGCCCAAAAGCTTCTGATATCCTGATGCGTGGTCGCTTATCTGTCTGGATTTGCTCTAAACATATATATAAATGTGTACAAAAAACATTTAAACGTTGGGGGGTTGGAATACTAAAACACTCTGCTATTTTCGCCAGTCACAGGATGCTTTGACGTTGGCTGGTATGGCACACAAGCCATGATTTTACTGAATAAATGATGGCAATCCCCATCTTCATTCTCCATCTCTTAAAAACAGCATGCGCGTAGCCTACACAGCGCGACCAGGCCCGTTAATACAACAAAACAAAAAAATCAGACTTAAATCTTAGCAGCCTTTACCACCATAATAAATTAAAGCCAGTGTCGCTCACAAGAATCCCCCGTGTGAATAAGTGTGTGTGAGGAGGTGGTGGGCTGAAAACGCGTACAGATCCACAGGGGTGGTGGCTGTGAGGTTGAAAAATGAATGAAAAACCTGTTTTTCCGTATGCTATTCAAACAGCAGGGTCTATCGACCCCCCCAAACCAAGCAGTCCTGGCTCGCAATGAGAAGTTGCTTTAAAAAAAAAAAACAAAATCAGCAAATTTTCAGCCCCTCAGCTTCGACTTATCTCCGCCGTCAGTCGGGATTTGCAACTGAAAGAAAATACCAGACTTGTGCCACGCAAGAGAATGGGTCTCCAGCTCTCCAGCTAGACGACCTCGGCTGGAGTGGGGAGGGAGAATATGTCTAAGGAGTTGCTCTCCAAGAGTGTTTCTTGTTTTGCCTTTATAGCTTCGCACAAAAGAGAAAAAGAAAAACTCCCGTCGCGTGTGTATCCACAGGCTGAAATCCCACGGTCCGCCCTCGGTTAAAGCACACTACGGGTCTCCGCCGCTCCTCCGTGGAATCGCTGCTGTAAACAAGAGTCGGCTTCTCTCACACAGAAACACAAAGTGTTACGGATAAGGTGGTCGGGAGCAGGATACAAAAAACGGAGCGGATTTAGATCCGGCGTGTCTCGAACGACGGGGCAACCCAAACAAAACACACACACCCCAGCCGGATGTGAGTGGGAACACTTTTCTGCTGTCCCAGCTTCTAAACTTCATGTCATTGTTGAGAACAGTGGCTCCCATGTTATTTAATACACCTTACCCCACAATATGGGCCACTAATCCCGTCATACATTAGCTAATTGTTTAACTACTACTTAATTAAGTATTTCATGTCACTTAGTGGACTCTTTCATATGCGTATCATTAGGTTTAGTCAGATATTTCGTTTCTGCTGTTAGTTAACAACTTAAGCGGTTCATGCGGCTGTTTCAGATCTTAAATATTTAAAAGTGATCATTAAAACCACTAGTCCTACCTTTAGATTACGTTTTTTACAATATTTGAAACATCTGTGGCTCCTCCCACTGGGTTGCTTTGACATTATTTTGGTTAATCCTTAATTTTTCTGATGCTGTCAATTCTTTACATTAAATTGTGTTGTTTGTTTATTTATTTGTCCTTCTTACATATTTCCTGCATCCTACAGAAGTACTCAGTGGAGTTCTTGTAGAGCTTTAGCTTTTAAAAGAAGCAAACAAATTTTATTACCTTTTCCTGAGTTGATCCTATTTGTATAATTCAAATATCCCAGTCATTTGAATTATATTGGCCACATAAGTGGTTTTCAACGTGAGGGCTGCAGGCAGTTCTCGCCCATCTCACCAGATTTCCAGCACATTATTTTTTTTACTCTTCCAGTAATGAAGACAAATGAGTATCTGTGACATATTTATATAAATTGGGCATTTTGTCTGTGAGGCAATAACTGAAAAGGTGGTTTGTTTTTAAATGCCAGTTAGGTCATTTTTTGTAATCATTATTTTAAGGTGGTATAGCAATAAATGTTCTTTTGTGTAACAAACTGAAGGTTAGTTCAGTGTAAGAATTTGGCTTTTAGGACAGAGGAACAGGCACAAAGTTTTTTTTTTTTTATTGTCAGTTAATGTGTCCTTTGCCTAACAGAGCTTTGAAACATTTATCTCAGTCAAGGTTAAAGAAGTTTTACATTTTGTAAAAAGAATTAGGTGGGATAAAATATAACGTTGTTGGCACACAAATCATGTTATCTGAGATGGATTACTTCAAAGAGTGCACATTGTTGACTGAATAACTTTGTGCTCCAGAGCGAGTCAAAAGATTACAATGTTTACAGTTACAGTGAGAGTTTAGCCCTGAAGAATTTTGCCTTTGTTTTATTATCCAAGTACAGACACATCTTATTTTTCTGTTTAGTTTAAATATGCATACATATCTTACTCCTCTGGATTTGTTCATAATAATTTTTTCAAAAGGTAAGTAAATAAATATTTGTGAATGATGTACTAAATAAATATGTTTTTCTTTGTTGTAGGAGGGAGTGAATAATTGTACTGCATGTTTCACTTCATTTTAGCTGATTAGATTATGTTTGGGTGGTTTCACTGGTTACTAACATCCTCATAGTTACCCTTTATCACCGTTGGATTTCACTTGTAATAAGAGGTACTGACAGGTGATGAAATTAATTTTTAATACTAGCTATATTTCCTACATATTTTCCTTTATAATATGCATTTTGCTGGGCTAAAAACAAGATCGGCAGGTCTGCTCAATGAAGTGAAATGTGGACTTTAATTTTTTATGGCTTTTAAACTGGTCTTTTCGCAGGTCATTGCAGATTTGTCTAAGATTGAAAGGATCACATTCAAGTAACTCAGCTGTGTGACAATGTTTCATATGGTTCAGAGTAGAAATCTTTTACACTGTTCTGTTCATGAAACTGTCTGATTTAATACACTTTAAGGGTTGCAGGACTTCTGGCATACAGGGGACGACGTTCAGTGTTTTGAAGTCTATTTAGTGCTCAGGAGCTGTACCATAGGTTACGCTGCGCACTATCGTCAGGGGTAGGGTAAAAAGTAAAATCCGACATGGACATGTAGTCAAGCGGGGACTTGAGTTGTGCTTTTATCTTTCATTCATCCAATACACGCAGCAGACAACACGCTGTGCAAGGAGCGTGGTTATCGATCCATACCGCACAGCATCCCCTAACTGGGAACATGTGAGCCTAACTAAGGTTAACTCCAGCGGACATTTGTAATTAGTTTTCATTTTGAATGAAAGCGGGTTGTCTTTTATCTCCTTGTTCCTTTACATTTTGATTTACGAACGAAATTAACGATGTCGTTGCAATAAATACTATGAACTGTGAATTATAAACAGCAGCATCACTGATCTTTATTTGGGAAAAGGAACTGCTGACTTATGCTTGCTTCTCATTGTATTTTCAAATAAAGCTACATGTATTATAGTAATGGAGTCCTTTAGTTGCGTAAATATGTGATATGATATGAAAATTAGCAAAAACATATTACAAAAACAATAATAATTTTTTAAAAAAAACCTCACATATGCTTGACAATCGTAAAATTCCGGACATGTACTGCAATGTTTTCTAATGAGAAACGGCGCAGTTTTTTTCAGTTACCGTATGGTGCTGTGGTTGCTGAAAAGGGTGTTTAGTTGTCGCCCTCTGCTGGAGAAACGTGCGTATTATATTAAAATTATTGTGGAGAAACTTAAGTATGCTTGTTCCTCTGCTTGGTAGCGTAGATCAACTCGGTGTATTTAGGCATGTAGATGTCATGAAGACGACCTGCTGATGTTGAAACCAACCATCAGAACAGGGAAGAAAGGTGATTTAAGTGACTTTGAATTTGTTGGTGCTGGTCTGAGTACTAAGGAAACTGCTTATCCAATTGGATTTTCCCACATAGTCATCTCTGGTGTTTATGGAGAATGGTTAAAATGAGAAAACATCCAGACAGCGACAGTTCTCTGTTCTCCGTGTGAAAATGCCAGAGGTTTAACTAGAACAGCCAGATTGCTTTGATTTGATAGTAAATCAACAGGTGGTAGTGTAGTAATAGTGGATTAAAAGTTAATGGGCACATTTTAAACCCTTTAGTGCTATGTGAGAATTGTTCAAATGCCAAAGCCTACCTGAGTATTGTTGCTGACCATGTCCATCCCTTTATGACTGCAGTGTCTTTATCTTCTGATGGTTGCTTCCAGGAGGATACCACGCCATACTACAATCTCTAATCATCTCAAACTGCTTTCTGGAACATAACAATCCACCAAATTGAAAAGTACCTTTGGGATGTGGTGGAAAGTTGAAAAGGGAAAGTTATGTCATGGATGTGGAACCGACAAATCTGCAGCAACAATGTGATGCTGTCATGTGAATATGGACCAAAATCTCTGAAGAATGTTTCCACTGTCTTGTTGAATCTATGCCATGAGGGATAAAGGCAGTTCTCAAGGCAAAAGCAGGTCTAACCAGGCATCAGGAAGGTGTACCTATAAAATGTCTGGTCTACAATTCTCTATTGACAATTAGGTTTTCCTCAAAGGAGACTCATTTCTTCATTGCCTGTTTCTGTTTTCTCCCCAAACACTCCCAAAAGAATCAGAGCACTGAGGAATTAGTTGTTGATAGAAACCCAGCTCCAAAATTGTGATGTTTAAAGTGTCTTTTAACATGAGAAAGCAAGTACAGAGTTTTTAGAACATAAGAAGATACCATGAAGTTTCAACATCAGCTTGTACGCAACTAGATCTGTAAAAAGTCAGCTGCAAACATGTCAAAGGATACTGGTCGTTACAAGCCATGTGGCGAACTAATGATGATATTACAGCCCACAAAGGTTTTTGAGGCTGTATGGGAAGCCATCATTAGTAGCCTATTATGCATTGCACATGGATTATAATATGGGCTATAGAATTTTAGTCACATTACTGCATTACACACGTTGCCACAAATTGAACATAAAATATAAATGACAGCATGTCATCAGCCCATTTTCCCGCATCCTCCAACTTAAGCTTTCCTATCCATCCATTTGTTACCATTTTATTTTTCTGTTTTTGTAACAGCATGCACATATTTTTTTAATCAAAATTATATTATTAAAACTAAAATTATTATTGTTCTTCTCTGGGAATTTTCCATTTTTTCAGTTTTACCAAAAAAGATAGCAATGCACATTGTGATTTTTTAAAACTATATTAGTGAATATTTTTTAGTATTTTTTGAAACTCACGAAATAAAACTCACCACAGCAGGAAGCAAAAGTGTCGCAGTGCTGAAATGGTTCCAGCATGGTGATGCAAAAAAAACAATCCACCTTAAAAAAAAGTGCACAAAGTAAATGTAACATCAATGCAAAAGAGACATTCTGATTTAGACAATGTAAGTAAAGGACCATACGCTGGATAAGTGATGTGAAAAATGGTTACAGGTTACATTGAAAATTTTTTTTTAAATCCAACTAAATGCTATATTGACATTTAAACTTCCTTATATTTTGCTAGTATTTCTGATAATCGGTGTACCACTGCATAGGTCACACATTAAATACACTGCACTGAAATAAAGTGAACTATCGCTATAGACTAATTTCAGTCCTTTAGCTCTAGAACAAAAAGACAATCTGTTTTATTTTTTGCTTTTTTTAGAGTCCTGACAATTCACTTGTTGTTACAGAAACATTTGACTGTGCAACAATATAAATCTAGCTTTGTAAAAAGTGAGACCTGCACAACAGATTAAATGTGCCATTTAAAGGAGCAGTGTGTAGAATTTTAGTGACATCTGATGATGAGGTCGGCATTACAACCAACTGAGCAGCCCTCACTTTAGCTACCAAAGCATCTTTTCAAGCATGCAGTAAAAACTAAAGTGGCTGCAAAGCCTTAAAAAATGTTGTTACTTGCCCACATCCCCTGGATTTATCCAGAGAAAGTAACATCACAGCAAGCCCTGCTAAAGTTGTAACAAATGCAAAAGACTCTCTCTAGAGCCAGTGTTATTATTATTATCCCTCTAAGTCTGAACTAGGGCTCTTAATGATTAGGCTAGTAAATTTATAGTTTTGGCCTCAATGCCCTACCTCACTATTGTTCTTCTAGACAGGTGTCAAATATTTTAGTTTGTCGGTGCATTAAAACTTATAGTACTTAGACTAGATCCAGAGTTACAGGGTAGTCGTGAATCTGAAAAATCAAGTCTATTTTTTGCAACCCATTTGGCATCTGCTACAACCAGATCTTTTTAGTGAAAGGTACACGGTGGCCTAAAAATACATACCCAAACCAAAATAACTACTACAAACGACCCATGTTTAACTGGCAACATTATGTTTTTTTTCCCTCGATGGGAGGGAGTAATTGGTCTGTCTGTCTTTTCGGTTTTTGTGTGATGTTAGATACCGATTACAGCTCGAGCTGATTTAATTTTGGTAAAAATCAAGGTCATATCAAATGTGAAAATCATAAAAACTTTATATCACTCACAGTTTCTTTTGTAGATTAAATTTAGACAACAATAAACTACACCTTAGTGGACATGAGTACCTAGGTTGACCTACCTATTTGACCTTGACCTTAATTGTTAGCACCCAGGGTCAAAGTTGACCTCAAAAAACAATTTCAAGAAACTTTCATGTGAAAGGGCATAGAGAGAGACGAACAACTACACTATTTTTCAATATGGCGCCATACAACGTCGCGATGACATAATCATATTGTAATAAAAACAGATAGAGATAAGCATGTTGTAATAAAAACACCATAAAACCGTTTTAGGACAGCCCTTGCCCTTCAGGAGGCGCTGCGTTCTTTCAGTGCTATTGTTTCAGGTATAATGTAAGCTTGCCTACACACACATCCCTGGAAACCTGAGTATGTGAGGCTGACAATGGCCCTCAAACTCAGAACAAGAAAAACTTGTCAGATGCTTTATAGTAGCAGCATAATAATAATACTTGTGCACTGACCATCACCCTTCTGGCTTACAGTTTCAACTACTCACTTGCTTCACGCTCCAAACCGTGTTGCTAAACGAGAAGTAGAGAAAATAAACAAGTTGACAAAGACACAGTCAAACACGTGGAGAGCAGGAAAGAACACATACTGAAAGCAATAATGATCAATCAGTTCAAAAGTTCTACCTGTCAGGGTAGGAACCCCCACCAGAATACTGATTTTCTGGCTGCCAACAATGGCAACTTTGTTCTTGTTGCCATCACATGTCTTCTGCACTTTCTTTGATTTCGGTGACCAGGATGAGAATATTTTTAAAAAACACACAACAGCCACCAGTCCAGGTACATCCACTGCTATGACTGTCTGGTTACACAGTCAATCTAAATTCTGTCAATGACATAAAAAACACAATAAATACAAATAAGGAGGACGAAACGCTTATGTTACTGTTCTTAATGAGTTGAGCAGCTGTCTACAATTTGTATAATTAAAAAATAATATAATTATAAAATTTGTATAAAGTTATGAGCCTATTTCAGGCAACTACTTGTCAACTTGACCCTGACACACTGTGACTGGATAAGACTACTGTTGTTAACTTACGATGCTAGCTCCTGGAGGTCATTTTTACAAACCTATCCATGTTTCCCATACTTCCTGCTTCTGACTGCACCACATAAATATATACATATTATACAATAATATTTCTTATATAAATAATAAAAAAACTGACTAAACAGGTTTTCTTGTCCAGGAAAAATTATATGACTTTTTTTGAAGAATCAAAATTTTAAACCACCTTAGGAGTGGAGTGGGGTGGGTGGGTTAACTGTGAGGTTAAACGTTAACATGACTTCAGACTGGTTCCAGTAATTTTCCAGCAGGATAGAGTCATTCTTTGTCTGGATAGTTTCCCCAGGAGTGGGAGGGCACAGAGACTGCATATCTATATTGGCACATAAACCACAATCCAGCTGCTTTATTGAATGTTTTTCAAACCCATTTATTGTTGGCTTACTGAAATAAACAACATAGATGCTAGTTACAGTGAACAAGGTTCTTAGAAAGCAGATTTTTTATTTTACCGGCCAAGCCACAGCATTCATCCTGCTGCCATCTGGCAAGTATTACAGAAGTACTGACTGCTGCTCCAGCAGACTTTAGGTCAGTTCATTTCCTCAGACCACTCACTTCATCCTCCGTCAACATGTATAAAAGTATTTTTGTTGTTGTTGTTATATTTACAGCAAAATCATTATTTTTTATTTATTTTTTGTTAGTAATATAAAGGTACATCATTTCAATGTGTAATTTATTTCATAAATTACACATTAACTGCAGAAAACAAATAGTGTGATTGATCGTGTATTTTATGGTTTTAGTGTGTTAATGATAAGCATTTGCCTTGCGTGTGCTTACTGGTTATCAAGAGCTGGTCTAATGTGGACTCTGACCATGAACTGGCCATGGAAGATGATGTTATAGCAAGCGGCTGTAAAACAAACCGCTGTAAGCTCTCATTCCTCTCAGTATCTACTGCACTATTGAAAAAAGACTTAATTTAAGACGTAATTTAAAAGCTCCGGAGCCACATCATCGTGTACTTGAATGTTTTCTGGAACTGTATATGGCAAATAAATGTTTATTAATTAATTAATTAATTAATTAACTACTAATGTATTGATCTGTGGTGCTGTTTTTATTATGAAAATAAACCACTCTTCAGACAAACTAAAATCAACCATGCTGACATTACAGATCTTCTAGTATCTCGATTCTCTCTTTCACCACTGCTGCAGACGCCAAAAATATTACAGTTAACTGTCTTTCCCTGTGGTTGGCTTACCTCTCTGCAGTGGAGAAGTTCTTCAGAACCACCATGTGCAGTAAGGGCTTCTCCCTTTGTCTCTGAGTCACGCTCAGTGTGGCTCAATCACCTGGCAGGTGCAGCAACACAGTCCGTTTCAGACGAATGACACTTAAATGAAAAGCATAATAGCAGCAAACATGTTCAAACGCTGCTGTGAAACAACACATAAGGGAAAAAAACATCAATGATGTAGCTACATAAAACCTTTTAAACTCTGAGCGGGATCATTATATGTATTTCACTGCATATAATTAGAAGAAACATGATGCTGCACATTACGACCAAAACCAGGAGAAAACAAACACGTCTCATTGTGATGTTTGTTTGTTTTGCTTCAGCGATGGTAACTTAAATGCAAGCTCAGATAAAACAAAAAACTGAGGTCTAAGCCATGCACTTGGAAGTCTGGTTTACTGATAATGCTTCCAAAACCTCTGCCCCACAATTGAGGTCATGAAGACAAATGAAAACATTTAAACCGAAACCTAATCCCGCAGACATCTCAGAGAACAGAGGTCTGTTTTTAATATTCGTTGTTCTCTAAAGTGATCCCTCAGAGTCGTTCCTGCAGTGAGATAGACTTAAACTTCCAAGGGGTAGACTAGCTGTCTCTCCTATCACACACACAACTGGGATATTGGCTCTTCTTGGAAGGTTCTTCTGGGATCGTCTCCTTCTTGCTGTTTATTTTTCCCCAATTGCCAAAAAAAAAATTGAGAGAACAATAATGTTTTGTAAATTTTTCTTTTCAATTTTCTTTTACAGAACATTACTTTGTATTGCAGTTTCAGTTAAATAGAAGACTTAAATCATTTTTGCTTTACATTATTTACAAAGTCACAGCTTTTTTGCAGATGAGGGTTGCATCTTTGGATGTTCCTGAATTTATAAGCAGTATAGATCGATATTCCTCAGTTAACTTCCAATGATTACTTCCTTCAAACCATCAACTCTATTAGACCCCTTTTGATAAGACTGTTTAAAAAGTCCCACAATTAACTAATGTATCGATCTTAAATATGATAAATCTATCTTTATTACTAGGGTACCTACCACAGGCTTTTAAGATAAGTTAAGATAAGTTTACTATTACTTAAAAAGCTCTACTTGGCCCAGCTGTCTTAGCAAATTATTGACCAAACTCCAACCTTCTTTTTACTTTAGTTTATTTAGCAAATTCTAGTCAGTGCAGAAACGGCACTGGTGAAGGTTATGAATGATCTACTTATGCCTGCTGACAGTTGATTAATCTCTGTGTTTGTCCTGCTAGACCTCAGTGCGGCATTTGATACTGTAGACCACAATATTTTACTGCAAACATTAGAACATTTTGTAATTATTAAAGGTACTGTGCTGCAGTGTTTTGAATCATATCTGCGAAACAGATTTCCATTTCCTCATGAAAATGGGGAGTGTTTTCTATACAGAGCTCCACAGGGAACCGTGCTGGGACCAGTTCTATTTACTTTATACAGCCTTCCCTCGAATAACTTTCTGTTATTTGCATCACAGTCTTCTGATGCTAACTGAACTGAATATTTATGCACAATTAAAAAAATAACATTAAAAAGACAATCAAATACAAGTTCCAGCTGTATAATAATCATCCACATAATAAACAGTGTTAATTATTAATATTTTAACATCAGCTGCAACTTTGTTATAGCTTTCCAGATAATGTTCATAGATGGTTTACAAACTAGTTATTAACAAATTCATGAACATTGCTGTCAAATTATTACTTATTACTTCTAGTAAAACACACTTAACAGTTGGTGGTTATGTGTTACTGATTTTTGCACTAGAATCTTCCTGCATTACAAGTGATGACCTAACCAGAAAAAAACAACCTTTATTACAATACATTTTAGCATAAAAACAGATGGTGTTAAACACTAGGGTTAGCTTCTGAGAGCGCCTCAAGTTCTGTTTTTTTAGCCATCAACTGTGGTTGTTTGAAAAGTACAAGTCCGTCCCCTGCAGGATCAGCAGTGCAGAGTATCCAGTGATTGTTGTCCTGTTCAGCTTTATGGGAATCCAAGAACGTGTGAGCCGTCAGCTCATACTCCTTGCCGTACATGGTCCTGCAAGGACACAACTGTTATGCACAGAAAAACGATAGTTGGCATGCAGGGGACCGAACGTCACTTTTAACTGCCATTCTGAAGGCCGGAATCTATTAACAGCAGAAATGAATTCACATCTTGGTGGTCATTATTAAGGACACAACAGATGGTTGGTTTCACATGTTCTTATAGCAGCTGTGGAGCTGATTAGCTAATTGGACCTGAGTAGCAGTGCAATTTTAATGTCATTGTAGCAAAAATGTACTGTTTTCTTCTTTACTTGCTCCTTGTGTATCCTACAGTATTGCTTGTTATTGATAATGTGCTAACAGACATCTATGCTGATATCATAAATGCCCAACACAACTGGTTTGGAGTTACATTTGAAAAGAAAATTGAAAAATACCAGAGGACTTGATCACCCAGAACAGCAAGAGCCTGGTTTGTTTTGCAATGTACAATCAGCACCTTCACATTAGCCTAAAAAAGCATGGACAAAACACAATTCTTAATGGCAGTGAAAGGAACATAATGCATTTATAACACTGATGCTGCAGCAGGTGTAACGTTTAACCAGGAAGATACAGTAAACACTTACAGGAACTGGCAGACCCTCATATTCAAGTCTTTCCTGGGGGTCAAAGTAAACTATCTTCCACCATGACAGAAAGGAATCGCTGTCTTCCAGGCTTACTTCTTGGAGGCGAGACTTTTTTGCACACTTTTAGGTCAAAATATATGATAATAGTAAAAATTCTCACAAAAAGGGGGAACATAATTATGTCATCTTGCACTAAAGTATGTACAGTATGTACAAATGCACAATTTTTCCATTAATTTTTCATTTAAAGCATTGTCACAGTTATTTTTGCTGTAATTAATGTTAAAACTTAACTTACCTTTTGAAAACTTTGCAGGTCACTCGTCAAGTAAAGCTGAGGGAAAGAAAGGGAAAGAATACATGTAAATACAAGAAGCAATCATTCAAATTGTACATACATCCCATGTGTATATGAGACCCTGCTTTGATTCATGTTGTAACATTAGTTATGGTACTTCCATGTGTTTGTGGTTTTCCTTTCCTGTGCGTTTTCTGTTCACCCTGTCTATAGCTTGCTGTTTTTCTGCATCTGTTCTTTGTTCTGCTTTAAATTTTCCTCTTTCATTTTGAGCGTTATTCCCTTGTACTTTTTCATCCCTTCTGGGCTATTTTACTTCATTATCATCTTGAATGACTTTACCTGTGTCTCATTTATTCATCTTCCCATGTGCATTTAGTGTGTGTCTGCCTTTAGGCTTTGCTGGTTCATTATGTCGTGCCTCCTGTGAACCTTTCTCTATTTTGATTTTTGTTTTCTTGACAGGATATTGGATATCTACATTTAGACATAAGAAAAAAGCATGGCATGTTAAATGTTCATTAAAAAAAGACTATAGCAATCTAGAAGCCATTTAAATCTTGCATTAAAAAAGGGGATTTATGGATGGCTAGATAATCCTGAAAAATATCTGTATGCAAGGGAAAAAGTCGAACATTCTCAGAAAGCAGTGAATTAAAAACCTTGAAAAACTTGACTTCATATCTGACATTAATGCATGGCCTTAACCCAGTAAACAGTTTGTTGCTATCGCCACAAATTCAAATTAAAACTCTCCTAAGGTAATGAAAAAAGCATAGTATAAAAAGCCAATGTGTTCTTTGGGACCTAACTCTTTAGAGATGGACTGAGGCGATGTGCAAAAACGATTTGAACCATCACAGTTTGAAATTGTTTTTCATCCTCTGGGATAAAGAAAAGAGGGACCGTTTCAATTTTTTTCAGCTTTCACTTTAAAAGCAAGAATCCACAGTAGTATAAGAGCGTGTAGTGTGTCAAGGGATTTTTACAACCTTTGAAAAGCATTTTAATGGGTTGAAAAAACTGTTTCAGGAAAACAATGCCAACCTACATTCCGCATGTAATTTAATAGCATGAGTACATAGTGACCTACAAGTGTCCAGGTGCCAAACTAGCCTGACTATAGTCCACACCTGTCACAAATGGATCACACTGTGTTAAAAAGAACGCAACTTAGTGGTAATTGTTTTTTTTCTTAGAAAGATAATAATTTAACCTTCCATTAATTGGCACACTGACAAGATCAGGTTTTTAAAGGTAATGTCATAACTTATATAACGCTACTAAAATACTATAATAAACACCAGTAATAAACGCCTTAATAAATCCTCTAAACTCAACACATCTCGTTTAGATCAGTCCAAAGACATAACTGAAAAAACAGTGTTATATAATAATCAGTGCTTAAAAGACTTATATCTTCCTCTCATACCAAGAACACAACTGAAATAACTGACAATAACTGTAACTTAGACATTAAAAAGTTTACATCTGAGGATATTACAGAACTGTGGTGTCAGGCCAGATTGTGCTCCCTGTAAAAAAAACATACTAAAGGATTTTTCTTATGTGGAAAATCACTGGAATGCCCATTTAAGATACTCTTTGTATTCAACATGTAATTAAAATGTGTATTGTGTGTGTGTGTGTGTGTGTGTGTGTGTGTGTGTGTGTGTGTGTGTTCACTTACTCCCCTGGCAAAGCCACTTGTTGTTTTTAAGGCAAAACTTTGCTCAAAATGAAGAGTGGATCCCTCAGGACTGCCATCTACACTAATGTCACACAAGCAGATGTTGCAGATTTAAATCAGGGTGTTGCTATAAGTATTAAAGTTTATGTTAATGTAAATTTGAGGGTGTTTACCTGGTAATGACGAAAGCTGTGCGTGTGCACGGCTGGACACTCCTGACAGCGCTGACTGCACACGGAGCTTGAATGCTGGGAGAAGGAATCTTTGTTAAGCTGTTAACATCAGCATTGATGCTCACTGCACTGCACTCCCTGTTTCCTCCTCCCATGTTCACTAACATCACAATATCACCAAAGTGCAGTGTACCATCATTTGTCACGGAGAATTTCACCTACACAAACAGATAAAGTCCCTTATTAGCACATTGCCAGTGTGATTGGTTTCAACAAGTATTTTATTGGGTTAAAACCCATTTTACCGGTTTTAAAATGTTCTCTTTGAGGAAGTCCATTTTCTGGCCAGCAAGCTCACCCCTCTCTTTTTTCTCCAGATGTTCTTTTACTTCATCCTGGAGAAAAAAAAAATAAGACATCAAGTAAGTACTCTTTAACACAGTTTTCTTTTCAGTCCAACCACTACTAGTTACTGTAGCAAGTAAAGTAAATCAATTACTTAAAAACATTTACAGTAGCATTAAACCATTATTACAAAAATTATTTGTAATCTCCCCAATTCAGTATTTCAGGATTATATCTAGCTGCGTGACATTTTGCGTTTGTTTTTGTCTCTGTGCAGTTGAACCCTGAAAACTTTACCCCAATAGCTATATCAACGTATTTTGTGTTGCCTACAACTCATAAAACGTCTAGCACTGAATACTTTCTTTAGGTGTGAAAACAGGACTATAAACAGTCAGATGTAAAGTACATTTCGAAAAATATGGTAATATTTTGACCATGAATTGTAAAAGGCTAAATGTTTATTAAAAAATTCCAAAAATTAGCAGACTATTTGTTATTATTTATTAGATCGATGCCCAGTTCGCAGTAAGTCTGTGTTAACTAGAACCTCGCAACCCCGAATCAAATTCACTTCCTAAACATATATAATAACACTGAATTACTACCAGTGCTATTTTCAACCCATTGCTGGTTGAAACATTAAATGTTCCAGTAGTTTTTTTTCTCTCTCTCTTTTTAAACAAACCTCTTTTAAGCGCTGCTCTTCAAACCAGTTTCCCATTTTCACAGGTGTGCGGTAAGTTCTTATATGTGCCATTTTTCACTCAGGCAAAACTGCGAGTACATGCCGGAAAGTTTAACAAGTTTAGCTGCTTTAGCTATTTTAGCTTGGTTTGTGATGTAGTCTCTATGGTAACGGTGTACTCGTCAGTTCTCGCTGATCGTCGCGAGACGTCGAGGTTGTAATTAGAAACAAAACAACTACAGTGTAGTACATTCATACAGCCATATATTTGTGTTGTGGCTTTTTAATCCGCTTTAATCTTGCTTAATTTGATTTTTTTTTAAAGTTTTTTTGCTCTATAGAGCAATTGTATTGTTTTTGGAAGTCATCACACTTTGGAAGTCATCACAGCGGATCATCTGCCTCTGTCTCACTCTACCCCAGGCATCCTCTTTTATTACACCAACCCTCTGCATGTCCTCCTTCACTACATCCAGAAATCTTCTTTGTGGTCTTCCTCTTTTCTTCCTACCTGGCAGCTCCATATTCAACATCATTTGTCCAGTATATTCACTCTCTCCCCTCTGCACATGTCCAAACTATCTCAGCTACGCCTCTCCAGCGTGACCTGTCTCTCTGATACATTTTCATGTTTGTCTTTATTGTTACTAATTATTCCCACCAACATACAAAAGCACAAAATAAATGAAAAAGAATTTCTGTTTTTCATTTAAGAGTGGAATAAAACAACATGTGATCACGGAGTTGCAGAAAGCATGTAGTGTCATACAAGTTTATTTTTGTAATCCTTCACAGTTACCTATGCAATAATATTCTGTGCTTTAGAATAATACTATATGCTTTATCATTTTACAAACAGTTAAACTCTAACAGTTGTAATCCAAAGACTTGAAGAAAAATGTCCACATATCTGCTGTACATCTTTCTCTGTTTCTCTCTGTATGTTTCAGTGGCCATTGGCCCTGCCTCTGGCACCAGAACCATTCATGTGACTCGGTTTGTGGTTTCTTTCTATCGGTGGGTCACTGTCATCTTCCTCTTTATCACTCCTATCATCGCCTTCCAGCTGCAGGATGAAAATAAGCAAAGAGGATAAACAACACAGACAGAAATAAAACATACCCCACATTCCCACACATCCCACATGCATGGACACAGAGACATCTGTAAACCCACCTGGGTAAAGATAAACTTGTAAACCATTCTTAATATGAGAGCAGCCCAGTACAGGTGGAGCAACTGGAGAACCAACAACATGACGTTGAAGAAATAGTAGCCAAAGAAGGCAGGATACAATTCCAGTGGGTACACCCATGTACAGTGAATCAGCCTGTGGAAAACACACTCGTAATATTTTAACATATCGCACTAAGATCATCAAGATCATCACTAGGGTGCAATTTTTCTTTTAAAATACTTACCAAAAAGGAAAAACAATAAGTCTTGTCACCATAAAGACGACTGCAAACACCACAAACATGCCATTAGAAGTCTGCTGCCACGTGGCGTAGTTGAATACTTTTGCACCCTATAAGGGGGGAGAGTAAATACATGTTACCTATTTTGCCATCAAATATGCCTAAAGTAACTCTATACTTAAATCTATGTATATTTTGACACATTAAAAAAGCCTCCAAACACAAAGAATGAGTTTTCTTATTTTACATGCCACCTCAGAAATTGTTCACTGCCAGATTTTTGCTGGATCACCACCTTTACAATTTTTTTTTTTT
>NW_005187436.1:906791-938094 GCF_000239375.1 Pundamilia nyererei | reverse complement strand
CAAGATTAAAATAAATGAAACTACTTCATTGTCACTTTACACGTTTGTACACTTACTTTTCGTTTCACATCAAATGTGAGACTGAAGACCAAAGAAAGATAGAAGCCCATTTCCAACATGTAATACCAGTACTGTGATGGCAGAAGGGACTGTGTGGGGACAAGCAGGTGTGTTTTTGTGTCATTCATCATGCTGTACTGTGTAATCCATCGCAAATACCAAAGGTAAAGGCACGTACCTGTTTAGGAAAACCTGCCCAAACTTCCCTTAGATTATAAACCCAGGGTTTCTAAATCCAAGGAAAACAGTAAAGCAGAGAGTGTGACGTGAATATCAGAGAAACAAACCAACCAAGCTGGCTGTTCACTAATGCCTTGTAAGGACAGTCCCAGTACTTACATCATAGAGAGCTAGGATTCCACCAAAAAATGCAAAAAGATAAAATGCACATCTCCAGCTGTTGACAGGCAAAAGCAATAACGTCACATATTTGCATAGACATTAATCTTTTCACATCAGTGCATCTTCAGTTCACACAGACATACGCTCACCTGGCTTCACTGAACCTCTTTCGAAGCCCCGGTCGCTCCTGGTTCCTTCTCCTCCTGAACCACACCTGAACTCTCCTTTCTGGCCAGCCAGTCTTCTTACACAGAGACCACACGTCAGCCTGAGACACAACAGAAGACATTCCAGTGTTTATAACCTTTCCACATTTGGACGCACCCTCTCCAAGGTTACACAAGCAGTAAGCTTTAGTCTTTGATTATTAACACACTTTAACAGTGCAATTCCACTAAAATTTGTGGCAACCAAACATGTTTAAAGGGATGTGATGCACACGTAAAAAGACTTTATGATGTTCCATTAAAATGCATTTTACCTGTAGCTTATTTGAACAAAAATCTGGATTTGTTTTTCTTTTGTACTTTCAATCATTTACTATTTTTTTTTTGTCATATTTGTCACCCTTACATGTTTCAGATCATCAAACAAATGGTATTATTAGACAAAGATAACCTGAGTAAATAGTAAATGCAGCAGTTAAATTACACTTTTAAGTATTCAAGGAAATAACCAATCCAATACCATCAACCCTTTCCTGACATTTCAGGAAAGGGTTATAAAGGCTTTGGGACTCCTTGAACCATAATAAAGGCACTTATCCACAAATAGAGAAAAACCTGGAACAATGGTGAACCTTCCCAAGACTATCCAACCTATCAAAATCACTCCAAGGAGGCTCGTCCAGGAGGTCGCAAAAGCGCAGACCTCATTTGCCTCAGTTAAGGTTAATGATGAGGAGTTAATGATTCAACCATAGAAAGAGACTGGTCGAACATGACATCTATGTGAGAGTTTCAAGGAGAAAACCACTGCTGACCAAAAAAGAACACAAAGGCTCGGCTCATATTTGGGGAAAATATTCTGTGGACTGGTTTAAGTCCTGTTACATGTGACATAAAACTAACACAGCATTTCAGAAAAAGAGCATCATATCCTAGAACTGCTCTCCTGCTTCAAGACCTGGATGACTGAAGCTCAAGCGCGGTCAGATAGGGAGACACATATCTGAAACCTACCAGAAAATTTACGTTAATGGCTCAAAAAAAAGTTTTTTTTTTAAATAAAAGGTTTTAGACTAGCGTAATCAAAGTCCAGTCTTAAATCCAATTGAAATACTCTGTCATGACCTTAAATAAGCCGTCCATTGTAATGTGAAAGATGAAGTTTCAGTTATTCTAAAGACTTGATTATAGTTCTTGATAACAAGGGTGGCACAACCAGTTGTGGGGTTTATGGGTCATTGCTTTTTCACATAGGTCCAGACAACTTTTTTCCCCTTAATAATAAAAAGCATAATTCAAAAACTGCATTTACTCTGATTATCCTTGTCTAATAATAAAGGTTGTTTCCATCCATCCATTCGCTTCCGCTTTTCAGGGTCGCTGGAGCCTATCCCAGCTGTCATAGGGCGAAAGGCGGGGTACACCCTGGACAGGTCACCAGTCTGTCACAGGGCTAACACATAGGGACAGACAACCATTCACATTCACACCTAATGGCAATTTGGATTATCCAATTAACCTATCCCCACAAGCTGCATGTCTTTGGACGGTGGGAGGAAGCCGGAGTACCCGGAGAGATCCCACGCAAACACCGGGAGAACATGCAAACTCCACACAGAAAGACCCCGGCCTGATGGTGGAATTGAACTCAGGACCTTCTTGCTGTGCAGCAACAGTGCTAACCACCGTGCCACCGTGCTGCGGTTGATGACCTGAAAAAATATAAGTGTAACAAATATCTCTGAAAAAAGAGATCAGGGTGGGGGCTTCACATCACTGTATTATCCATGTGTTCGCAGTAAAACTCACTTGAGAAGGAACCCGTGTTTGGCTGCAGAAGTATTTTTCTAGTATAGGGTTTTGTTCTGCTGGGAGACGTATCTTGTCCCTGATTCCCCAAAAATTAGCCAGTGGTGTGGCAAAGTACCTGAAACAGCACCAAAAACTGGTCACTTCCTCCTAAACACAAAAAAGTCCTGGGATTCTAAAACCAGATGACTGCGTTACTAATCTCATTGACACACAGGCATATTTACTTACATACTTTGCGGTCTTACCTTTCAAACAAGTATCTGACTACAAGCAGGCAAAGGGCACAGGGTAGAGAGGCATAAAGATGAGACACTTTCGCATAGACACGACCTTCCTTGTCCTCTAAAGCAGACCAGGACAAATTTCCTGGCAGCCACAAACGGTCCCACCAGATCCACTCCCCAACTGTCTGCAACATGATGCTGGAAAACACACAAAAATTACATCTAACTATCACTGTTACTCAAGTAAATAAATAAAAATCTTGTTTCCAAATTCAAATGAATTTTTTTCTTTTCTTTTCTTGTTACATTTCCCTCTTTTCTTATCATGAAGATCTCCTGCCAAAGTAGTGTGACGCCACTGAGTGAGCCACGTTCATATTCTTGAAACTTAACAGCGGTCACTAGATGGCATCAAGATCAGGCTGCTGCTATGATCCAAGCACATTCCATTCACAGCCAAGAAATCTACCATATGGTGCCAACTTTTCATCACAGCAGCAATTTTTGATTCGACTTTCCACTATCTTCAACTCGAATATCAATTCTCGATGTACTGGCAGTCATGAATGAAGTGAGCAATATACAGAAGAAGAACTGCGTAGATATCAAAGGGCAAGAAAGATAAAGATGGGTGAGGAGCAATTCAAAAGGGAGATTAAGGAGAAACAAAGTCCTTCTTCTCGTGGACTCTGATCATAACTGTAGATAAAAGTGTGTTTTTTGAGCAGTGAGAAAAGTACTTAAGTACTTAAAGCGAGCTGGATTGTAACTGGTTTAAATGATCAGTTAAAATATTTGCTCTAAATTTACTCGCTACGATAGACTGAGTCATATCAGTGTGTCCCTGAGCCTCAAAGGTAGTTAATAAGTCAGCATAAGAACAGTCAAATGTGCCCGCAAGCGGTGTTGTCTTGACAAGTTCTAACAATAGAGAGGGAAGCTGAGGCAGACAAAGCGAGTGAGTGTACGCGACAAAGAATGATGAAACTAGAGAAACAGTTAAATATGGTGTAAACTTCAATAATTCCAGCCTTCCGCTTGATTGAAGTTATTACATCCTTTAGTTTAGGTAACAAAATACATAAAAACTAAGTATGGAAATGTCTTCCCAAACACACACTCACCTTCAGTGTCCCAGTGTGAGTAGTGTCTGGTGTTTTCCTCTGCCAGTCTGTTACTCATACAACTCAGTGGTACTCCTCTTATCCACACCAGGTAACAGCACTGTCCTGTGATCCTAGACGATCCCTCTTCCTGCTATTGTAAAGCCATTCTTCATAGTTATAGAAAGCAAATATCAGCTCAGTCTGCTGCCTCACTTCATCTGTACAATGTGTCTCATTGTGTGGCACTAGACTCCAGTGAGCATGTTTCTAGGCATGCGTATGGTCGCTCACCTGAATGGGATCCTTCCCTCCCACTTTGTCTGCTCTTGTGATCACACCCTTGTAGTTGCTGCAAGTCTTTTGAGATTAGCACAGCTGAGCACTGCAAACACCTTGGAGCATATTTGCATGTTGACTTGTAAGCTGCAAGAGTCAGAGGGTGGGAGTATTTGCGTACCCTCACCTGCAAAAGAATTCCCTTGGAATGCCAGGAAAACCCCCACAAAGGTCCCATTCATTGGCAGGGCAGGGGAGGAGGAGCCAGGGCAGAAAAGCAACTGACACACAAAGAGAGTGAAACATCACTCTGTATACATAGCTAACTGGGTTGATAACAAACTTATTAATACAAATGAGATGACCTTGGACTTGGTTTTGGTTAACAGAAAGTATTTCCTTTTTCAGTTTTCTGTGCGGAAATAAAAGTAATAATTTCAAGGAACTTATTAAAGCAGTCTTGTGATTATTTTTGTGATTTCCCACTGACAATGTCAAGCTTCAGATGTTGAAAAAATAAAAGTGACCATAAAGCAACTCGTTACTAAAGCATCCTTAATAAAATGTAGAACAGTAGATAGTTTTGTTTCAACATACACCAGAAGGTGGCGATAGAGACAACATAATACATGGACCTGCTTGTCAATATACTGTACATGAGTGACGTGTTATAAATGTAGTGGTGGGTCTGCTGAACGCTTTTGTTCAGTTTGCTTTCTCAGAGAAGAACAAGCTGCTTTTTTACTCGTCATAGCAGGTAACTGAATATTTCAGTGGGTATATTTTGATTTTGATCTGTTTATTTATTTTGCCCTTCCTGACACAACATCAAAGAGATTTGTGTCTCCTCCCAGGAATAAAATCTTGTTAGGTCAACATGTAAACCACTATATGATTCATACGAAACTGTGCGAAAAGTCTTAAACACCCCTCACTTATTTACATTTTGCTTCCAAGGTGCCAGATTCTCTCATATTTCTTTAAAGAGGTCTTGTGCAATAGTTCTCCAGGTTTTCTTAAGTTGACTCTACAATAATAATAAAAAACAAAAACATTTTGGCATGGTGTGCACACACTGCCAGTGAAGTAAAAACACACCGCGAGGCACTATCAGTCATAGATTGGCCTCCCCAGAGCATTGAAGCAGTGTGGGATTATCTTACCAGAGAATGAAACACAAAGGACGCAAACATACAAAGGAGAGCTTTGGATGTCCTTCAGTTAGCCCGGAGAACTATTCCTGAAGACTACTTAAAGAAATTATAAAAAAGCTTGCCTTATAGAGCATAGGCTACGTTAAAGGCAGCCATAACAAATACTGACTTTAAAATCCGCTGCGATCAGTATAATATTTAAGTGTTTCCTGTCAATAATCAAAGCCCTTGTCCAAGGAAAAACAGCCTTGAGGCTACACAACTTTACAATGAAGAACAAACATAAAAAACATGGGGGTCTTTTATTATAAGTTCATGTGTTTATATATCAAAACATCTAAAGATAAACGTAAATCTAAAAGCACATGAGCTGATTCTAGCTGCAATGAATACAGTTTCATCTTCAGCTGGCCTACAAGGCAGCACTGCTGCATGTGTTGGACTGGAAGTAACAGAGGAGCATTGGCTACTGAGATGTGAGTGTAGGCAAGAAAGAACAGCCCAAAAATATACACAGAAATAAAACAGAATACGGTCCAGTGGGTTTTTTTTCACAGGTCATAGCAAGGAGACTTTCAGAGCAGTCTTTCTCTGAATTGCCCAGCACCCCCATTGTTAGGTTTAGCCCTAAACCACTGAGCAGTATAATGAGGAGTAACATGATAAAAAGGAGTTTCCATTTATGTTTCCTTTCACACCACAGGTATATGCAGTGGGGACTGAAGGGTGTGCCTCCAGGCACAGACAGGAGAAGGTTATCTGAATAGTCCTCTCCCTCCTTCCTCCACCCTCCTTCTCTTCCACTTCGCCTTGCAGCTCTCCTCATACTGGTCTGTTGCGCTTCAGTTCACTGGGGGAAGGCGGGATACGGTCTTCCAGCTTTGTAAAGCTGGTGGAATGGCTAGGCTTTTTAGAGTGCTCCTCAGGACCCTGTGCTCTTTGTCTTGGAGGCAGGGTTAAGCACCGGGCTTTGGCCCTGGAGCGTGGCTGTTGGGGTGGAGGGCCTTTCAGCACAAACAGTTCAGTTGAGGCTTTGTGCTGTTGGGCAAGTAGAGGCTGTGTAGATGATGCGGATGCCTGTGTGTGTGTGGGAGATAATGGGCTGGGCGAAGCTGATGATGAAGGGTCCAGGGAAACCAGGGGAATAAGTGTGGACTTCTGCTGGAACCTGGTGAGGCTGGTGGAGTGGCTGGGCCTTGGCAGGCTGTAGCAAGCCTCAGCCCCTCTGTGGCGAGAAGGCAGGGTGGAGCATCGGGCCTTGGCCTTTGAGCCTGGCTCTCTGGGAGGAGGTGCAATTAATGAGAAGCTCTTAGTTTCATCATCTGTTGTTGTAATCCCTTCTGTGGAGATCTTCAGACTCTGGGATGATCCTCTTTTACACGATGAATGTGACAGAGGTTCAGCATCTTTCTGGCATTCTTGTTTGGAGCCTGAGCGGGGAAGCTCCATATCTTTAATTGTGCCCGATGAGGGTTCTTCATCTATATAACAAAAAACAAAAAAATGAATCGTACGATGCAGACAATATGTTTCACAGACAAGATGAACAAAGAAAGAAGAACTTCTGCTCTGTTATTAAATTGTCTCCTCTTACCTAAGAGGCCCAGCTCACTCATGAAGACGTCCAGATCTACAGTAAAATTTTCATTCTCAACTTCCTTTGCTTCATCTTCATTTGTTCTCTGCCCTCCTTTCTCCTTTTCATCACTTTCCTCTTGCTCAAACTCTTCCTTTCCACCTTCTTCCTTCCCATCCTCCTCCTTAACATCTCCTTCTCCTTCCTTTTCTGTTCCTTCGGCCTCTCTGTTTTCCTCTTCACCTTCATCTCCTCGCTCTTCTAGACCATTTACTCCACCTTCTACCAATACATTTCCAATCTCTGGATCACTGTCACTATCTCTGCTCCTTGCATCCAAATTGATCTCAACCCCCACCACTTCCTCTTCCTCCACTTGTACTTCTTCTTGATTTTCTGGTGGTGCCTCCACCACAATGTCTATGTTGGTGGGGAAGTAGGGGGCTGAGGGTTTTGTGGAGTGAGTTTTGGCACGTGCTTCTTGGTCTTGAGTCAGCAGAAACTCCATCAGCAACATGTTCTCTTTCTTCAGCTGTTCCCGCAGAGATCGTGGTACATCTGGGATCATCCAGGCAACTAACATGCTGAGGAACATGGCAAGGTTCTGATAGAAAAAACAAGTAACAAGAGTTTAGAGTTTTATTTTTAAAGAGGGTTAAATAGTTTTGAAAGCCAAAAATGTATTTGTTAAAATAATTTTTTTAAAGGTACCTATGGTAAATGGTAAATAGCCTGTATTTGTATAGCGCTTTACTTAGTCCCTAAAGACCCCAAAGCGCTTTACACTACATTCAGTCATTCACCCATTCACACACACGTTCACACACTGGTGATGGCAAGCTACATTGTAGCCACAGCTGCCCTGGGGCGCACTGACAGAGGCGAGGCTGCCTATAGGTAAGAAAGCACTATTTTGCTGGATTAACACTGAATGCCATTAGGCAGTTTGCACACTCACTGAGATCACTTTTAATTATAAACAGATAAATATCAGATAAATAGGTCTGGTCACAGTGAAATAGAGGACATATTAATATAAATTATCCAACTTAATATCAAAGACAACACTACTGTCAGATAAAAACTATCAGCAAATATCAGAAGAGGAAAAGTTGGACTGGTGCATCTCTACTTATCTATACATTATATTAACATCCTTTGAGAAGTCACATATCAGCGGGATAGAAAGCTATTCATGGATTTAAGTAAAAACAGAGCTGGAGATACCCTTTCAGACTAAGTGTAGCATATGTCCTACTGTAGCTAAGTAATATTGATACCTGGAAGAAAATTACGAAGGCCAGTTTTGCAGCCAGGACAGACCAGTACTGTTTAGAGAAGGTGTATGAATCTGTTGCCCACGGAGGATCTCTGTAGTCTTTATACCTGACAGAAAGATACACTGTGAGTATTAGCACAGAGAAACATGTGAGAGCACGGAAAAAAATACACACAAAAAAGCTAAAAGCTATCCAAGCCAACATTTGACAATTTCTTAAAACTCATCCTTGCACACATTTTACAGTAAAAAATAAAAACAATTCAAATCCTTTTAAATCTCAAAATTGATTCTTATACTTCTTTTTCTAACCTCTTATTAATTTCCACACAAATACTCCACAAAAAGTTTTATGAATGTTTTGTAAATGCACTAAAACAAAAGCCTGAAAGGTCCCATTTTACATACATTAAGCATTCAGAAGTTTCTCTCAGTACTTGGTTAAAGCAGCTTTGGCAACAGTCACGGCCTTTCTTTGGAATGATCTTACAAGTTTGGCACATGATTGTTTTGGAAGCTTCGCCTATTCTTCTTGGCAGAACTGCCTGGTGTCACTGCACAGCCACGTTCCCGTCTCTCAGGTCTTGCCTGTGGTTGGGTCATTCTAGGCCGTGTTTTTGTGTTTGGGGTGGTTATTTGCCATCGGTTGCAAAAGACTTTCACTGAAAATTAACATTTTTTTCTGCAAGCATCTTTATCACTATCCCGTCTTGTCTTCCACGCCTTGTTGTAATAAAAACAAACAAAAAACAAAACATAAACATCCCCATTGCATTACGTTGTCACGAGTGCCTTAGTCTGTACAGACAGTGTTAATGAAGTCGGATCTATTTTCTCCAAACAAAACTATAAACTGCTTGATAAGAAACTGCTCCAAAACTTGCTACACTACCACGAGGGCCTGATTGGTGGACTGCTACACCAGTGATGGTCCCATCTCCACATAAGGATCTTTCATAGTGACCACTCGCTCATTATTTAAATGTGTGAACAAGTCCACGAGGGGCTGGGAGACGATGCAGATATGCTCTCCCTGGCGCTGTGTGATTTTCTCTTAGGTGTTGAATTTCCATGCACAGCTTAAAAGACATGCATGTTAGGTTAAATGGTGATTCTAAACTGTCTGTCTGTTTCTATGTGTTGGCCATGTGATGAACTGCCAACCTAACCAGGATACACTCTGCCTCTCGCCAAATGACAAGTGAGATAGACTGAGAGAGGAATAATCCGTTAAGAAAACTGCTGGCTGTGTGGCTGAATGGATGGATGGAAATTTTGAAGCGGATACTGGATGGATATGAGCATGAATCACAGTATGTCCCTGAGCATCTGCTCTGTGATAAGCCACTGCTCTTCCAGTATCATACAGGATACGCTACGGTTTGGCCTTCAATCTGACATCCACCATCAACAGGAAGAATTTATATCGACAGGTGTGTGCCTTTTCATAAAGGCTGTGCCCAGTTAAGTTGCTGAAACATCTCATTAATTTTTAACAGGATGCGCCAGAGCTCAATTATAGCCCCGTAAGGTCTGAATACTGAAGTAAATTGTTATCTTTAATACATTTAACAATACCTTCAAAAAAAGTTTGCTTTGTAATTTTCAAGTATCCATGAAGACTGATGAAAAATGAATCTGACACATGACAAAATGTGGAAATCTTGAGGAAGTCTTTTTGTATATGTTCCAGGTAAAGCGCTAAGCTGCTGGACTAAAGGATTTAAAGAAAGTTCCAGGTAGGTCAAGGTTAATAGAGTGACTCTGACCTGCACATGGATACTCCAGTGATAAGGGTGGTGTTTGGCGCTGTGCCAGAGGGGAAGTTGCTGACATCGAAGTAGGACAGCGAGTGCTCCGTGTATCCGCTCATGGTGCCATTAGCGCTGTACATGTACTGGTAAACCATTCGTGGAACAAACTCTGATGTGAAGGAGATGACAAATGCCTAGAAAGACAAACAAGGGGTGAAAGTTACATTAGCAATAAATAACTTTATGGTCCAATAATAAGAATAACGTAACATTGGTAATACTGTCTACTTTTTTGTCTGTAGCTTTTAAAGAAATATTACACTTTAAAAATAATTTGGTGTTTAAGATCTCTAAAAATCCCAAACTCCTTTATAAATTGAATTTCCTGGAAATGTTGGATAAGCTCAAAGAGGATATTAGAAAATGGAAACTGCTTCCTCTGTCTCTGATCGGTCGAATAAATGCAGTTAGGATGGTGTCTTTGCCACGATTTTTATATCTTTTTCAAAACCTTCCTATTCATTTGCCACTTAAATTTTTTAAGCAGCTTGATTCATTGATTCATTCATTCATTTGGGCAGGAAAACCCCCTCGGATATCCATGGCTCATCTTCAAAAAAACACTTCCTGCGGGGGGTTAGGTCTCGCTGTGTTTAGACATTATTATTGGGCAGCAAATTCAAGAGCTCTATTGTACTGGCAGTGGGGTTCGCCTATTGATTATTGTCATGACAAGCTTCCGATCTGGCTCCAGGTAGAGGCAACAACAGTATCTGAAGCCTCATTACCGGTCTTATTGTTTTCTAACATGGGTTCTTGTAATAATTCGCTCAGTCGTAATTTTGTTTTTAAACACTCCTTAAAGATATTAAGTCAAATTAGGAAATCTCTCAAACTACCTGATTTTTCAGTAGGAATGCCAATAATACATAACTACGTGTTTAAACCAGGTAAAATGGATAGGGTGTTTTTAGAATGGGGGGAAAAGGGATTGAAATACATTGAGGATTTATATACAGATGACAAATTCATGTCCTTCCTTCAACTTCAAGAAAAGTTTCAGTTACCTCAATCATATTTTTTTCGTTATCTTCAAATAAGGAATTTTGTTCAACAAAACTTTTCAGACTTTCCACTGAAGCCACGAAGTTATACACTTACTTTGATATAATTCGGAAAGCAAATTTTAAACATTTGATATCTCAGTTTGTTAAGTGCTTTACAATCCCAGTTGATTCCGACCGAATTAGGAAAACATGGGCTGAAGACCTCGGGGTCTCTCTGTCTGAAGAGCAATGGTCAAAATGTTTGTCCAATATTCAGAAAGGCTCAATAAATGCCAGATATAAACTAATCCAGTTTAAAGTCATTCATAGACTACACTTTTCTAAACTCAAACTTAACCGGATCTATAATTCTGTATCTCCCTTATGTGACAGATGTAAAGTTGGTGAAGGTTCCCTTGCACATTTATTTTGGCATTGCCCTGTTTTGAATGCTTTTTGGAGCCAGATTTTTATGTGGTTTTCAAACCAATTTAGGAAAAAAATACCACGTGATGGTACATTGGCTATACTTGGATCATTTGCATCAGTCGAATCTTTTTCCTTTTCACAAAAACAGATAATTACAATGGGTATGCTGGCTGCAAAGAAACTTATTCTTTTACAGTGGCGGTCTTCTTCGGCCCCGTGTTTTAACAGGTGGCTTAATGAGATGGTGTCTGTGGCCAGGGTGGAGCAGATAAGATTTGATAGAAAGGGGAAACTGGCGAGTTTTCGTATGATTTGGCAACCATTTCTAGAATTCTTAAAAGAATAACTGATCATAATTTATGCCTCACACTCCACGTGAATTATTATTATTTATTTATTTTTTAGTCTATTTCACTCTTTATTTAGTTAATATTGTTATAAAAATTTTTTTATTTTTTATTTTTTATTTTTCTTTTCTTTTCTTTTTTTTTGTTTGTTGTTGTTTTGTTTTCCTCTTCTTCTTTTTTTCTTTCTCTTTTTTTTTTCTTCCTTTCATGCTTATAAGTTCACAAATGTTAAAGACAGTAATTGTTCTCGGTTGATTTGTATAAGCATGTTATGTTTAATTTAAATGCAGAAATAAAATTTAAGAAAAAAAAAAATTTGGTGTTTTAATTAAAGTTTTGATTTATGTCTGTGTTAAAATATTACAATATGTGATTTGAACAATTATACCTGAGCCATCAAATTGACAAGATTTGTCAAATATATTATTGTCAGGAAGGGTTTCTGGTGTAATCTGCCAAAACAAACACGTCGAGCTGTGGCATCCCTTTGAGAATAAATTAGCCGAAAGCAGTTTATATATAGATCCAAGCACCACAGAAGTGCTCCACCACACAATACAGGATAGTGGTAAGCAGCATGTTTTGTTTTAAAAAGTGTTTTTTTTTTTCACCATTTAAAATGCAATAATATCTACATAACTATCAAACATACAATAAACGTGACATAACAAAATGAATTGTAGACAAAATCTAAAAACATATATATAAAGAAAGTATTATTCCCCTGATGTTTTCATATTAAAAAAGTGTATTATTTTGAAAGAAAAAATGATAGTGATGACATCACTCAATTCCCAGGATTTCCTCTGACATATTTACTGAATTGCTCACAATAAGACCAATGCCTCTTTTCATTTATAAGAACTTTTCTCTTTTATTTTATAATTTCATAAAAAAGGTTTAGTTTAAGATTTTACCTTACCTTTAGTGAATTGTAAGAAAAAGAACAAAATAAAAACTGATTAAATTAATGACTCCAATTTACAGAAAACATTTCTTTCTCATTATTAATCCTCCTTTTGTTTGGTATCTCCAAACTGAGTGGGTTTTTTTTCCGATCACATCAAGCAAGGTGTTTAATATTTGATTTCGACACATTAGTAATTAGTAACTGTGTGGGTTAGGATATACAGGATTGCGTTATTATTCATTTTTAACTGTAATTCTAATATTTATATTGTTATTAGCAAATGCACAAATAAACAAATGTCAAACAGCCACAAGCTGAACAAACCTCACTGTAAATAATAAAATGAAATCTTGTTTCCTTATCCTAAAGAGGCTGAGGAATAATATTTTGTAAAGCCTTTAAACTTGCCAAAAGAATATGGTAACACCAGTGACAAGATGAGTGACAAATAAAAAAGGAAATCAGTATTTTTAAAAATTTAATTTGTTGCATGTCTGTTGTGAAATTTGTAGACCTCTAAAAGAGTCAATTTGCAACTTATATTATATTATATTATATTATATGTTTAAAAGTACACTTTGTTACAACTGTTCCACATGTGTTTGCAGCATTTCTATGCTATGACACAGAAATGCTGCAAACCAGCATCAAAGTGAAAGGAGGAAGATTTTAAGTATACTGCAAATTCAAGTATATGAGCAATTAAAATAATTTAAAGCTGCATTAAAGTTGCTTTTGAGCTCAGAGACCTGCAAATTGTGCCACACCTCTAGCTGCCATAGAGTGCCTTGTTACAATATTATGACTTTCAGTAAACAGAATTTAATTCGATGGACTGAACATTTGCACTTATTCAGCAAGGACATAGCAGCAGCATTAAGTTGCAGTTAAACTGGAGTTCCCTTCAGTATACACTTCTCTGCCAGAAGTCAAAGGTTATAGAGAGCAGACTCATACACGCACACACACTTACATTGGTGATGACAGAGAATTTGCTGATTCCACAAAGGATGTTGTACCAAATCCCTGGAGATAGCATGCACATGAAAAGAGACAAAGGGGAGGAAAGAAGTGTGTCGATCCATGTGTATCAATGTGTGTGCGCATGCGTGTATTCATGTAAAAGAAAGGAAAGAAAAAGAACTTGATTAGAAATTTAGGGATAGGGGTTTTTTTTATTGTCACATTCACACAGAGGAAGACAGAGAGGACATGAGCACATGTGAAATCTGTACCTATGTCTTTGCACCTCACAGCATCGGGACGCCGGATTTCGGTGACAAATTTTGCAGCGTCGAGGCGAATCTCGATGACATTGTTGAGCAGCGCAAACGCTGGTGCCAGCGGGAAGGAGGCCACAAACAGAGTCACAAACCCATACTGGATTACTGTATATGTCAAGACATGCACACATGGTTACATGTTAATGCAGGTTCGTTGCAGTATTGAATGATTTTGTGAATAAATATATATCCAAGGGACCAGAAGAGACTTACTCATTTCCATGTATTCTGGACTGACACCTTCAAACGGTTCGAGGGTGAAATCCTTGTCAAACTGCTGTTTCGGTCGCTTCTCCTCTGTTTCACTGTCCTCATCTTCTGCTCCTCTATTCTTTCCTTTTTGTTCCTGTATTGTTCTGTACATCTTTTTCAACTTACTGTAAAACAGAAAAGATATATTTACAGAGTCAAATTACAGATTCAAATTCTGTACATTAAGCAGTATCTGGGAACACTTACGGTACGAGTATCTCAAACACATTGTTTTGGATGAGTTGTTTTCCGAGCATGATCATGCTGAGCTGGATGCACAGCTCAATGAGGCAGCCAGGAGGGGCGCACTATAGAAGGCAAAACACACATTTACATAAAAGACTACAGATCATTTATCTTACACGTACATACACAAAACAATAATCACTGATGTGTGTAGTGCAACAAACCTCCTCCATGCGATAGTCTCCAAAGACATAAACATAATCGCCAGGCCGCCCAGCAAACCTGTATGAGGAGAGGACCAAGTCACGTGATAAAGGAATGAAGACACACAGTGCAGAGTGAGTAGGACAAACTAATCTCAGCAAACTAATCATGGGGCAAAGAGTATGTTTGTGTGAGACAATATATATGAAATGTAGCATATGAAGAGGAAATATATTTAATTTGAATGCAATTTTCCATTCCTTTGCTAAGTAAATACATTAACCATATAGGAAGAGAAAGATTGTGTTGCCTTATGCAATTTCAACAGCTTAATTTCTATCATACTATGTCACAGTCTGCATAACTATTGCCATTAAAACTGTATAAAAATGTATTCTTTCACCATTTTTTAACTAAACACTGGCATAAGTGAGATGACAAAAGATTGAAAGTGATAGTACTCCATTATGACTTTGTGGTCACTCGCATTTTTCCCTGTTGGCTGTATCTTGGGCAGCAAAAGACGGCAACAGGTTAACCTGCACTCGACCCATGATTACAGCCTTCCCTGTTTGCTTCACAGCCATTGGATACAAGCCAGATATTAGAAAAGTATCTCTCCTGCAGTGCTAATTTTAGAAAACTGGTGACAATCAAAATGGTTAATTATCTCTACATGTGAGACGACAGACAAAGGATAAAAATGCTGTGTAGTCCCACATCAAATGGGACCCCAGGTCACTTTATGAGCTTGTGAAGAAAGACAAAAATACAGACCTGCCCTTGAAGAAGGCCACATAGAAAATTGGTGCAAAGGCGTTCATGGATTTGAGGAAGAAGGACTTGAATATTAGTCTCTCTTCAAACTCCTCCGTTGTCTTTGGAAGTTCTGTTGAGACATGACTTAATTCTATTAATTCCAATTACAACTTTAAACACATCACCTGCATCATCAGTTTCTTTATACTGGTTACGTTTCACTAACAATATCACCAAGACCTGTTGTACTAAAATACATGGTGAAGTATCTAATCGTGTTAGATGATACAGTTAGTTACATGAAAATTAAAACTGAAACAGCAGAAGGCTTAAAGACAGATCTTGTAAAACAGAGTGGACAATGTTAGAGCTGTCTCAACAACAGTGACACCGTTATAATCAGTAAAGATGTTTCTAGAATAGAATCACTGTGGCTTCGGGTGGTTTTCATCTCTGTGCTGTGTTGCCAGTTTTGTGTTCATACATATAAAGATAGATCACATGTGTGTCTTCACACCTCACCTGCTTAGGATGAGGTTATGTGCTGGAGTGTGAGACTGTAGCCTCATGTTTATACTGTCAACTGATAATTTTGTGACAATGAGTTTCAGGTAATTTTAAGTAACACAAAAGTAATGTAACAAGTACTGTAATGAATTACTTTCTCCAGGGAGTAATCAAGTAATATAAATTCAGGAAAATGCGGTAATGTGTAATGCCTTACTTTCTTGAGTAGTAAATTATGTTTGCTGGTGAGTGTCCAGTTTTATAACTTGTTTTACCTTCAAGATTTTACTGCTTTCTGTCTCCAATTTAAACAATTTCAATGATTAAACTTTCTAACAGCATTAAAAAAGTACCAAGCTCAGTTAGCCACACGGCGATCGCTCCGTAGACCTCTTCCAACACCAGAACAACCAGCATATTGAGGATGATGCCTGTGGTTGTGACTGTCATCCTAACGCTGGCCTTGGCCTCCGGATCAGGGTTCATGGACCACACACTCAGCATGCAGATGCGGTAAACTGCCACCCCGAACACCGCTGAGAAGGTGATGAATATCTGAAGACACAAAAAGTTTATAAAAACTTTAAAGTTTATATTAAACTATAAAAACCTTCTGATTACTGTTAAATACAAACAAATAAAAATACAAATAATGATAATAATAATAATCTCCCTTAAGAAATCAAATCAACAAAAAAGAAAGATAGAAATGTGAGAATAAGAAGAAAGTATGATTGCAGTACCAGCAGTAGTAAGGTGGATATATTGATGAGATAACCTGGCATGTGATCCTCTATGTCCAGTGACTCGGGCTCTTGCTGCCAAGAAAACATGCATATTATTTTTGTTCTCATCATCGGTATATGAGTTAGCACTGTGCATTAATGCACTGCACATGTTCTACACACACACATGCACACACGTTTTTGTTTCTGTCTGGCAGGTGTGTGTTTGCCATCTCAAAGGACAGAAATCCCCTCCCCTTCTTCCTCTGCTCCCTTTTCCCTCTCCAGCAGTAATCTGGGCTAATCTCAGGCAGGTAAGCTGCTTTGGACTCAACCATCCACAGTAGGTGTAGGGGGGTTTATTATGAACCAACATAAAGTCATACACACACAGGTAGTCTATATTAAATCTACAATATATGAAAAACCCAGATAAACTGTAAGATTTGCTTTTCTGGCAGTAATTCACTTAACTTCATTGAGGATAAAGTAAATCGGGGAGCGACATTATCTGCTAGCAGTAATGAAAGAAGTTTAAATACAGCCCTGCCCTCTACCCCCAGCAGCTCTGTCCACATAATGTCCTGTCACTCAGGGCAGTGTAGTGATACCTGGTAGGCCAGCATCTGGTCTGTTTCTCCATCTCTACCGTCCCCAGACTGAGTCATCTGCAACAGAGGAAAAAAGACACAGTGAGTGAGTGAAATCTGTGTCTTTTGTGTGGCAAGTTATAAAACTGAATGTGAATAAAAACACACATTATACCTTTTTTGCAGACTGTGCTTTCATCTTGGCTTTTTTCTCCTGCAGTGCTTCTTCATATTCAGGTCTCAGCTCCTCCTGCAGTACACACACACACACACACACACACACACACACACACACACACACACACACACACACACACACACACACACACACTTAAAACACATGCACTAATGTCTGGCATCTGCCATTACAAAACCATTTATTTTGTGTGAATTATTTACACCTTTGCTGTAAGTGATTTCAATCTGCAACTGTGACCATTAACTGAGTTTTTCAATTGCTGATGTTTAGTATTAAAATTCTTAACTGTAGATACACAACCCATTAAATGCCAACACATTAAAACATTAACAATGAATTTATTTCACAATGCATAAAAAATGGCTACAGAAACTTGCGGGTAAAGAAACCTGCCCACCTGGACTCGCTCCTTCGGGCAGGAGACAAAGTGACGAATGAAAGAGGCAGAGACAGATATGCACACACAGTTAGAAAGGGAAGAGAGAGAGTAAGAAAGATTAGCTGTTTTCATAAATGAATGCTGTTCATGAACTCTGTAACACACAACAGATAATTCTCTGTGTTATATATTTATTCAAAAATAGTTCATTTGAATAAGAATTTGGAAAAAAAAAAGATGGATGGACGGTTCTGGGGAGGGGCCACATGTCATTGCTATGAATTTCATGAATTTCAACTATTTCTAAGACACACTCATTGGCTAGTTTATTCAGTACACCTTGCTAGTCTCTGGTAAAGACCCACTTGAGCCTTAGACTTAACAAGATGACAGAAACCTTCCTGAGAGATTTTGGTCGATATCAACATGACAGCATCACACAAGTTGCTGCAGATTTGTCGGCTGCAAATTCAACATGGCAATCTCCCATCCCACCACATCCCAAAGGTCCCCAATTGAATTGAGATCTGGTGTCTGTGGAGACCATTTGAGCATAATGAACCCCTCGTGATGTTCAAAAAACCAGTATGAGATTATTTAAGCTGTGGGCCATGGCATGTTATTCTGGTGGAAGCAGCCATCATAATAACATGGTCATAAAAGGATAGACTTATATTCAGGCAGGCTGTGGTGTTAAACAATGCTTAAGTGGTACTAAGGAGCTAAATGTGTTCCAAGAAGATATCACCTACATCATTAAACTGAACCGTTGATACAAGGCATGACAGAGTCTTTCTGTTGCTCATGTTTCAAAATCTGACCCTGCCATCCAAATGTTGCAGTAGATATGGACCTTTTTTTTTTCTACTGTGCACTTTTGGTGAGCCCAGAGTAACTGCAGCCTCAGTTTGTAGTTCCCAGCTGACAGGAGTGGCAGCTATCCACTTCAAGGTTTGATGTGTTGTGCACTCAGAGATTCTCTTCTGCATTCCTTGGTTGTAACAAGTCGTGATTTGAGTTACTGTTGCCTTTCTGACCTCTGGCATCAGTGAGGCATTTTCTGGATATTTCTTTTTTGGACTTTTGGATCCTTCTCTTTAAATTTTAGAAATGTTTGCAGGCGAAAATCCCAGTAAAAAACTAAAGTAAACAGTTTTTGATACTTGGACCTGGATCTTGGATCTGAGATCTATAACCATGACATGTTTAAAATCACTTTATTCCCCATTCTGTTTGAATTTTAGCAGAGCATGTTGCCTAACGTCTATGTTTAAATGGATGGAGTGGACGAATGGAGCTGATGTTATGCGATTGGATAGCAGGAGTACCTAATGAAGTGGCTGGTCAGGGTACATTCTCATGTACGTCCGCTGGATAATCTCAAGCGAAGTTCAAACAGCTATAGTTGTTCTAGGCTGTGTCTGTGTATGTTATGACCCTGCTTTGTCATACTATCCAGGAAATACCCTTTAAGAACTCGCCAATCCCATTACCACACTTAACACCCTAAACACATGGATACATGGGTGCCTACAGGTATGTGTATGTAGGGGATGGGCGGTGTTCTGAAACAAATGATAATCTACAAGGTAAACCACAACTTATCCCTGCCGTCAAGTGTCAAGAGGTTAAAACTCTGGGCTTGACTTACATGGGTTATAAGAATAGAAAGTGAAAAAATAAAATTATGTAATAATTTGATTGATTTTCATTTTCAGTTATTAGAGCATAGTTTTTTTTTAATTGTACAATATGCCAAATCTACTTCATTACCTCCTCATCCTCGAGGCTTGTCAGGTCCCACGTATGTTTCAGATACATCTGCCGCCTTTTCCAGTGCTCAAGAAACCATGCAGCTACAAAAAAATGAACATAAGGAATTCAGAGAAATTAAAAAAAATATAACGATTTAAAAAAAATTATTTGCATTCACTAGGTTAAAAAAAATCTATTTTGGCAGGAAATTTATTCACAAACATATCCTAAATGTGAATGTGTTCAGAAAATTAAATAAGCCTGTTTTTTTACAAAATAAGTAGCTTCATATCTTAAAATGTATATCTGGGTAAACTGAAAGTTGAATTAAGAAATCTAAGTGTTTATTAAATGTCTGTCTATCTACTGGAGTTGCTGTGTTAAAACTTACTGCGTATGCTGTAACAGGGATATGCATTAAAGTGTGTATAGTTACCCCACAGAGACATGAAAATAGCAAAGAGGACAGTGGCTCCATTGTCAAACAGGTATGAAGCTCGGGCCAATGAGCACACCGAACTCAGACGCCAGTAGTCGCACACGCCATCACAAAGTGGACACATGGTGATGTTCAAGCTGTCATTACACGTCTCCTGACTTAAATACACATGTTAAAACAGCACATGCATAATAACATTAACACTGTGTGTCAGTAATACACTTTTGATAAGCACAAACAGATTTGAAGACTAATTAGTATCTACCCACCTTGGCACATTGGTATCCACAGTAAGTATGCCGTATAGGAAGACAATGATGCCCAGTACTGAAGGAGGGATGAGGAGCTGAGTATAAACACCCAGCCATGCAAAATACAACCCAATCTGTTCTCCAAAGTACTTCCTGTAAACAAAGGAGCAACGTGCAGGCTATACATTTTTGTCAAGTGGAAATGTGAAGAGCCAAGGACATATGCTATTTTAGACTCAAGCGGTGTTCAATTTAAAAACACAAGAAAAAACTGATCTCACCTGAGAAACATTAGAAACCTTAACGTTTACTTGGCACATCTATGAACTTTATTATTAATAGTAGAATTAGTACTTTTAGTTTAAAACTTTGACTTGGCATCTCATCTATAATAATAATAATAATAATGATAATGGCAAGCCTTAAACACCTATATTGTTTCTTAAAGATCAGTATTAGTGGCTGTAATGAACAATACACTACAAGTTAAAGCTATAGCTAGAAATTCATAGCTCAGTACCTGATAAGATCTACAGGCTGGTATTTATGCATGACTCCATAGTTAGCCCATTCTTCATGGAGGAGCTGAAAGATGCACAAGAACATGACAGAAAAGTTTATAACAGTTAATAACTGACTAAAATGTCAGATGCAATGTTTTCAGGCCTTTCATTATAAATGTCAGACCTGTGGACCTCACCCAGAGTGTTGATAGTAAATAATCAAACTGTATTAAGATTTTATTATGTATGAAAGAACTCAAACTACTGGATCACATATAGATTTGTACATTGTATTATTTTTTAAATATGTTAGCGCCTAAGCGCTCTGAAGCTTGGTTAGCAACAGCAAAGATTTTATCCCTTAAATGAATGTATCACCTCCATTGACTTCATCAAGGATGTTCCAGAGGCAAAAACATTTTGTCAACACATGCTTATCCACATCCAGTTAGAGAAAACTCACCTGTCTATCATTTCTCTGATCTTTCCGTCCTCTCCTTGTGAATGACCCCTAAAACAGAAAAAGTGATCAGCTCTCTATAAGACACATAGTGGTTTACTTTAAATCATATTAAATCCACAGGATTGAGTGAAGATGAGGTTTTTAGGAGTTGTACATTTTTTTGTTACTTATATACAGTAACTGAGCAGAACAAAAGCACTTCAAGCAGAGGTCTTCATTTTACTTACGTCATGCAGAGGGAAAGCAGCAACATAGACACCTCGAGCCAGTAAAGAGTTGATGCCTTACAACACAAGAAGGTAATGTAACACACAGGCAGTTTAGCTACGACTGTCAGCATGACTCTGAACAATATGAAACAGAAAAAAAGTAGATCTCACCGGTAGTTTGGCAAGAGTGTCTGCAAGTAGTACGTGAAATAATCTCAGCTACCTAGAAGCACACGTAACATAGTATAGAAATTTTAAGTGAGCACATTTATATTTAAACTTTAGATTTCAGAATCTTTTTTTCATGACAAAAACTCCCGGACTCACTATTCTGCTCCGCGTCGCATTGTCAAACAGAGTCTCTGTTGACTTGATGTCATAGCTGTAGGGACAAAATAAATTAGGGTTAAAAATAAAGGCTGTTCTCAAAAGTTTTGCGAATGGCAAGTTCCTTTTTTGCGTGTTTCAGTGGCATTCAAAGTTCTGAATTATCTTTATATTAAAATATAATACCTACTGAATACCACTTTGATTTTTCAGTCACCAATAAAACTATGTGTGTCCAAAGCTAAGATTGTCCTTATTATTCACCAGTAAGTGTGATCATTTATGTACTCACAGATGGAGTTTGTCTCTGATAAAAGGGTGTTTGAGGGTTTTAAAATTGACGCGTGTCTGGGAGTCCCTCTGGATGTCAAAATCGGGGACGTCCGGCTGAAATGGTGTGTTGATTTTAGTGGCAACAGAATCCCACATCCCAGCAATGCCTGTCCGTTTCCGCAATTCACATTTCTACAGAAAGACGACACACATGAAAAACATTTTGATCAAAGCTACTTGGTCATTTTCCACAGTTTTCCAAACTGCAAGTCCCCGAACCAAATTAAAAATCTCAAAAAAAAAGCTCAAAATGTACTAAATAAAACTGGAATTTCACTGACCAAGATATGTTACTGACTGCGTGAAACTGCTGACCTTTTTTACTGCGACTTTGATCTTCTGCAGCTCCGCTTCTCGGCTCAGTATTGACCATGGGATGTGCAGTCGAATAAACCCCATGCCGTTTGACCTCTGCACATCAGCACACATATTGCCAGAGAGAGTCATTAGAAATGTGAAGATGGCAAAAAATTACATTCATAACTAAAATATATGCTTCTCTAAACCTGTCAGGATGACACATTTGATTATATTTGATGAAGCTGTTTTGTAAGAAATCCCATTATCACAAATCCAGGACCACTCAATCCTGCAAAGTATGGAAAACTGCAGATAACTGTTGGGATGCTTTCCTGCAAATTGCAATGATGTACCCAATTCTCGGTTCTGATAATATGAAATGTGGTCAGTTACTGAGCTTCTTGAGCTCTGTCTTCCTGTCTGCCAAAGCAATTACTGCAGTGACCACATTGCTAGGCAGGTACAGCATCACAAGCTCAAACATCACCTCCCAGATATGGCTATGTTGTGCATTTACAGCAGTAAATCCGTAACAGCCTTTTTCACATGTATCCTGAGCCTCAATGGGGACAAGTAATGAATATTGTAAAACATAATAATGTTATTGCTAGCTTTAATAACAAAAAACCTTTTGATGTTATAGCTAAGACATGATCAAGCACACTATTCCTTTACATATAAATACTTACTAGTCGCAGCCAAATACATGTATGTGCCAGCCAGCACACGCTTCACAGTATTAACTCACTGTTTAATAAGGTCCTATAATCTGGCCTTTGGCTTCGCCCTTACAATCAATGCTCTTAATCCCCATGTAAAACAGCAGCCAATTTAACCTACGAGCTCTGCACAATCAAATAGACAGAAAGAAAAATCACACACTAAATGCATTTATGTGCAAAGACACAAATAGGATAGAAACAAACCTTTTGTACATTGTGTTCATGAAAAAATAAATCCGGCACTATTTTGTTGTTAGTTGTGTGTTTTTTAACGTATTATTCAATCATACACCACTGAAATTAAGCATTCTATTGTGCAGACGAGGCTTCTAGCTTCAGCGGGCAGGCTTATGGTTTACCTGCTGGGCAGCTGTCCAATCATAGGATTTGTGGTCGAATCACTTAAGGGCAGTCCAAAGCTGTAAACAACAATATTCACTGTGAAAGCTCTGTAAAAGCACATACACACCTCCTTATCACGCTCAATCTGTAGCCCAGCCTCCAGCAGGCCTGCTTCAAACTCCTCCCTCATTAAAGCTTTTTCCTCCTCAGTAAGCTTAGACTCTTCTGCGTCTCCCGCATGAGCTCCCGGCTCCCCAGACTCTGCTTCCGCTTCCCATCGACCTTGTATCGGGATTGGCATTGGTATAGGTATCGGTAGACTCCCGTTAGATGAAAGGGAAAGACGCGACTTTGATGTTCTCCTTTTTTTGTATTTGTAGCAAAGCACGTAGTCCACTTTCCTCTTGCCATCAGCAAAAAAAAGCCCAGGGCCAAGCTCAATGCCAGACTCCTACCAAACCAGAAAACAAATATTATAATTTGGCTGAGTGATGAGATAAAGGCTGTGATTTTAGGGAGAATACTGTACTGGCAACGTGGCAACAGTTTAAATGTGACATCTCCAGAATAAGAAAGCAGAGCTGTAGGAGGAAAAGATGCGCTACAGACGTGGGATGTTAAAGCCAGCGTTCAGGTGCAACCATACCGGAGGTGGAGGCTCGTCATTGTCATCGAGGTTGACAGGGCCTCCATTGGCGGCGTCAAGTCCGAGCCCAGACAGTGATCGGGCCAATGAAATAAGCTTCTGTGAGTGAAAGGATGATGACTCACTCATTGCTGTGGTTAAGGGCATACATTCGTTTCCGTTTCATCCCTCTGTGGGCACATGAAAGAGAAAACAAGAGTTAAGTGTTGCCAAAGGCCTGCCAGGAGAATATTAATATATAACTTAATGCAACTGTTTTGTGCTCTCATTCCTGTAAGTAAAACTTACAAGTATAACTTATAAAGTGATGACATGTTATCTAACATTCATTAGATACCTCCTAATTAAAAGAACAAGGAAGTGAGTCAAGGTTTATTTTAATTTACCTTTAATTATTATGTTTTTTTTAAATGCCCATTTAATTATATATCAAGTCAAGAAGACTTTTTTTGTCGACCTAACAATATACACTCATGCATACAATGGGATAAAAAATCATTATTGTATGGGAAAAAACAAATAATAAAACTGAGGCAAATGTTGTCTTCTCAGTCTTTTTGCAGAAAATATGAAATATTTAGATTGATCCTTAATTTAAGGTCAAATAATATATCTGAGAAAACAGTAGGGGCTCTTTCAGACTGACAGATAAACTCAAAGCCAAAATTAAGCTGTCTTGTCTCCCTTTTTTTTACTCAATTGAAGCTGTAGGCTCAGATTAAGCCCACACTGCAATCCAAGCAGCACAGGCTGCAATCTGTTGGGACAATTTGGTCGCTGAGCTCAGACTCTGGTGCTAAAGAATGAAGCGGCATCTCGAAAGACTGTGACTCACACTCTCGTTATTGCTGTGAATCCCTTGAATTCACAGAAATAAAATATGGAGTCATTTCTTTGGCTTGACTTGGAACTCCACATTAACTTTTCAGCACAATGTAGACTTTTACACAGCTCTTTTTGAGGCTTTTGGAAGGTTTTTTTTTAAGTCTTTTTAGAGCAGATCAGGTGAGGCAAAGCAAAGAGCAACAAAGTCAGCTATAAGAGTTAGACATTGTGATCACCAACCCAGGACAGTGAGGTTTGTGGCCCATGTGAAACCAAAAGGCGAATTTGACCTTTGCTTTGAGCACGTTTGTGCATACTAATGCACTGAAACAGGATCAGAGCTCGTAAGATTAAATACGTCAGTTTCACTTTCATTATTATTGTTTTCTTCGAGCTTCAGTTATTCAAAAGATGTAACAGTCCATTTAGTTTTTCTTAAACGTAAATTGAAAAAACAAACACATTTTATAATAAACTATGACTAATATTTTAACAGCGGCTTTACATTTCACTCTGCACAGCCAAGAACAGCATCATCCTTTCATCTCTGTCTGATGAATTCTCCTAAAAAAAAAGTGTTTAATAAGTATAATGCTTTCAGTTTTTATTCCTCCCTTCTATCCCCTCACAGGAAAATGTTTGAAAAAACTAGCATTGCTGAACATAGTAGTATAAGATCACATGTCAAAAAAACTGACAAAAAACAGTTACAGTCCATTTCGATGCAATATAATATTATCCATGTGCTTTGAGATACTATTATATTTATGTTTCTGAAACTGATAAGAGGTTAAAACATGTCAAATCTGAAAAAATCTTTCTTTATTTAAAAACTTTTATGTTGTCACCAAAACATCTCAATATGTGTTTTGATTTGAAATCTTTATTCAGTCTGAGTGATTTTTTAAGCAATATGGAGTTTTTTCCCCCTGCATGATCAGTATAGTACATTTTCTTTATCACTATTTGTATATTGTCATATTTTTAATTATCATAGCATGTTTTTCAGTGTAATTTGCTTAGTTAGGGCTATAATTGATGTGCTACTGTATAAAGATGTACAATATAAAGAAAAAAATTTTTTTACTCAGATGCTACGCTAAAAAAATGTTTTGGGGGTCAGGGGATCTTCTTATGTTTTTTCTGGAGTTTTGGTTGCCAACTGATGATGTTTTGTTATAATTCCTTTCATCTGTTGACCAATTAGAGCTTCAGAAAAACAATGCCAGCTATTTCTTCTCCTTGGAAAATTACCTGAGGGATTGAACACAACATTTTTAAAATTTAAATTTTTTAAATATTAAGATTACTTCTTGGAACTGAAAATGGTCACAAATGTTTGCATCTTGATTACACTTTGTATGTTGGTAAAATTGTATTAAAGTCCTACCAACCTAAAATACTAAGCCTCCAGATACACAATTACACTAACAGCCAACAAACCAGCATGAGTACAACAAAAACGGCAACAACTTCAACAGTCAATCCCCTTACACATATACACAAACATCCACGATAATCCCAGTTATCCAAGAGTCAGCAAACACAGCTTGACACACACTGGCAAGACATTGCAGGTAAAATTGCAGGTTACTTTCTTTTCTTCTGCATTTTTAGCACAAAGTAAACATTCAAAACAGATATTGATGTTCCTGTTTGACTACACATGGTCTATTGGACATTTATGATTGGTCTGTTTAATTATGTAATGTAGGTAGGGTGTTTTAGATTTATCTCTAATAATTTTGCAAACGGGTCTGGTTTGTTGTTTTAATTTCATTTCCATTGGATGTTCCATATTTTGAGCCCTATTCAATTAGCTTATTAGTCATAGTGCCATTTCTTCTGTGGCTGAGATTCTTGCTAAAACTGTTCATATATAATAATATTTATGCACACTTTGCAGTTAACCGAATTAATCATGTCCCATTAACATACCACAGAGGTCCATCATTAATCTGCTGGAAATATTAAGCCTGGAGCTTGGGTGCTGGACCACATCTAAAACTCCTTTCTGTGTGACAATTAAGATTTAGATTCACACAGTTCTCCTCTTTCCTCTAGTAGATCCTGAAACCTTCCCCACACTTCTGTCATCATCTAAAGCCACCACTGACATCAGTTTCCCCCTCCCACAACACTCTTATAGATTTATGCCTCTTTCCAGCTATTAGGTCAAAACTAAGACCTCAGATCTAGAAAAACAAAAACAAAATACAACTGGATTAAAAAAAAATTGGTCGAGAAGTTCTCTTCTAAGAGAATATTATTCCCCCAAATTATCCTTTTTGGATTTCATCTTTTAATCAATAAATTAGCATCTTAATGATAGTGTGGTAATTGCCCCTGACTACTAATATTCTCCTCATGTTTTATTTATTTGAATATTTTTTACTGACTTTTATCCCCCAAGTCTGTTTTATGACGTATTTGTCCTCCTTTCCTGGTAACTTTAAAGCAGGCACCGGAGGAGTGACAACAGAATTGCGTGTGTCTCAGCATGGGGCTTATAGGCCTGTAAGCTTGCTGACAGCTCAACCCGAGACGCCGGGGGTCAGATGTACCTGCACACTAACTTTAATGTGGCGCTGCTGTAATACTGTCTCTCCTGAAGCACCCACCCATCGCTAATTTCAAAGAACCGCTTGTTACTTTCCAGCACAACAACAGCAAGGAGAGCTCAAAATGACTTGCATCAAACTTTCACTCGAGCCTACACAGTTCCCTCTAAGACTATCATTGAAGCCTAAATCTAAATCAGCATAAAAACATCGACAAGAGACGTCATCAAATTATCTAATTTTCATTTTGACTAATTAATCCCTGGGCAGTTGCTTTGGTGATTCGATAAATATGTTTAATTGGATGCTCGTTGGCGCAACAGTTGTGCGCACGCAGATGGTGGTTTGGGGAAAAAAAACAGTCTCAGCACCCTGACACGCACCACTACATCCATCGGGGGATTTCAACAGTAGCAGTAGCTCAAGTCATGGGTATTGTAAACACTTGCAAATAAATGAGTGGTAAAGTCCAAATGACCCTTATAAATCGGACACCATACCTGTATATGCCTGAGTGCTGGATAGCAAAATGATGCGCGCTTTTTTAAAAATTTGCACTTCCGATGAAAGAAAAGCGAAAAGAGGACTCACCAGTACTCGCGGAGGATCAGGTCTTCGCCAGGGAGATGATTGACAAGACGCGCGATTTGCACAGCCTGGGCGGCTGAGATGGTGGACAATCCGCGCGCGCTCCCGCAACCCCTGGCTTATTGCGCGAGCACAAGACGGCTAATTCCCTGGCCGTTCCATACTGAACGGAAGGAAGGTGTGAAGCATATTACTGGATACAAGAGGGGTGTGTGAGTGTAGCTGTGTGTGTTTGTAAGCTAAGAGGGAAAGGGTTTACAAGTGACCCTTGAAACTGAACCTCGGCTACCCTCTGTAGGCTCTGAGACGACACTGAAAAAAAATGTCAAAAATTATATAATGCCATATGTAGTAGTGATAATACAAAATATTTTAAATAAAAAACTTACATTAGCACTTATTTTGACTTTAACTGTCCTGCTCCAACTACCTGCAGTGGAGATGTAAAAGGTCTTAAAAAAAGACATAAAAATTCATAGTGAATGTTTCCTGCTATTGAAAATAAAAGCAAAACTGGCTCCCTTGAGTACATTACATAGTGTTCTAAGCATTATTTATTGTAATACTTTTATTATTACTTCCTTGTTATACTGATGTGTAGTCAGTCACAGGAATTGTATGTATCATGTGTATTTTGGGGCAGTTTTTAAAGAGCAACGTATTGAAAAGCGGTTTTATTTTTGTATCTCACTGTCCAATCCCTCACTAGTTTCATGCAACTCAGTAAAGACACAGTAGTGCTGAATTAAATTGAATAAAAACAAAACAAAACACCCAAGTGTAAAAGTTGCACTTTTTGAGCAACATGGTGTTTCTGGATTCACACTTAATGTATATTAAACTTATTCTGCAACGCTGTGAAAGAGTATATGTCACATGTTTATATACAAACATTTAACAAACAGTAGTTTTTATGAATACATTTCAACAGAAATAATCAAATTACAACAACACACAAAAGGTGATGCTTACAGAAACAGGTAAGTTTGTTTTATTGCTATTTGTCAAGGTAGTTTTTTTTTATACTGCTACATTTTCTTGGATAAACACAAAGCATCAACCTTTATAATCTCTGTCTTCTATTCTTTTTCTTCCACTCTCTAGGTGCAGTGTCTGGACAGACAGTCGCATTTGGTTACAGACAGAATTGTGTGGTGGCTACGAGTGCCATTGGCACACATGACAGGAACGTTGAGAGGCTCTGTCTCTACCGCAGCACAGCAAACGCACTCCTGCTCCACAGCAGCCCTCTGCAGGGAGTACATGGACTTACTGCGACATTTGCCCTGACAGACAGAAAGACAGGCAGATGGAAGGGTACACATAACAACAGGGAGACAGAAAGGACAGGATGGTGAGGGACAGTGTTACGATTTCACTCAAATTTGCAGGTTAATCCTACAGGGGAAAAGATTTAATCATTCTTAAATGTGTGTGCGTGTGTGTGTGTCTGTGTATCTTACCTCACAGTAGTACAGGTCTATCTGGTGCTCTGATTGGCAGTCATCCACCTTGATGTAGTCGAGCCTTCCCACTGTCTTTCGGCACTCTGGCTCTGTACCTACACACACACACACACACACACACACACACACACACACACACACACACACACACACACACACACTATTGTTAAGATCCAAATAATCTAAAAAAAAAAAAAGATAATTTACTGCTCTTGCAAAGGGAACAGTTCAACTCACACATCTCACAGCAGGTTGTTCCAATTTGACTGACTTTTCCCTGGGAAAGTAAGAACAGGAGAGACAATGTTATCATACATTCCTGGGAGAAAAAGTATAGATAAGGGAACACTGTGAGATGAGAGCTTTACCCCTTGGTCTAAGCAAGCTTGGCGATTAAAAGACGGGCAGGCTGTCACTTTGGTCTGCAGCACAAGATTTCCTTCACTATTCAGACCACATGTATATGAGGTGCAACCATTCTCGCTCGTCGTATTGACCTGAAAGAACACGATTCATTCTTACAGTATGTAGCCGCGAACAGTACGACTGGCATGAAAGAGTATTATAAGCTATAGCACTGCATAGAATAGACAACAGAAGTTGTAGCGTGGTATCATCTTGTTTGCATAGGACTTACTTTCACACTGATGAGTTTTCCATCTGGTTGTTGAACGAAGCAGGCGGTGGGAGCACATCGACCACAGCAAGTACCTTCCTCCTTCTCCAGAGTGTACCCCTAAAAATGTGGAGGTTAGTTTTAAGTGTCCATTAATGTAAAAAGACATTGGGAGTTTACTACTGCAAATACAAAGACATAAGATACCTGGATTTTGTTTTCTAAATAAAAAACATCTTATTTACCTTTGTGAATAAAGTGAATCATGGAAAGATGATGTGGCTACAGTTTAATGATGAGCAGGGAAGGAATGCGAACAGACAATTAAGGAATGTGGATTTGTGATTGTATTAATCGGTTATGATGAGGATGAGAAATGACAAGAGTTAAAACAGACAAAATAATTTGAGGATGGCTACCATGGGGCAAGAGGGACAGCTTGTTTTCCTGCAGGACAGTTCATATTTCCTGATTGGACCATCCACTATCCTACACTGACAGCGTGTACACGCATCAACCATCAGCTGCTCCCCTGCCTGTACAAACACATACACAGTATATCAAAATAAAACATCATTTCCAAATGTCTTTTTTATACCAAGGCAGCTACTACTTCTCTGAATGACTTACCCCTATCAGCGTGTGGTTGAGAACACAGGCGTTCACAGGAGCTGCAGAGAGAAAAGCACAAATAATTTCCACAGTCGTTTGTTAAAAAGTAATTCAATCCCCAGTTTGTGTAAGGTCAGATCAGGATAACAATCTCTGGGATGACACCAGAGTCATCTGTTGGACATAAACTGCAACTGCAAGTTGTTATGAAAACACTGTGTGGATGATTTGACTGAAGGGAAAGTTAGATGAATGCAAGCTTGATGATTCATGCATCGCTTGCGAGCTAAAGGGCAGTTTCCTAACCCGGTGCACTGGATTGTCTGTGTGCCTTCTGAGTAAGTCTATGTGTGTATGTATGTGTGTTTACCACAGTGGCAGCGGGGGCAGCAGTCCTCGGTGTCACAGCGTAACTCAGTCCCCAGTGGGCAGGATGGAGTATCCGTAATCGAGCAGCTGACATTTGAAGCAGAGATGAACACCTCATCTCTGACTTTTATGCACTGATGTAAGACACATTTATTATCTGGAGACTTCCATCTGTCACCCACCTAAAGACGACACAGAGATGAGAATTAGATCGATAGAAAGATGAATGCCTTCTTATGTGAGGTAGTAATAAATTTATATGCAGCAGTGAAAAAATAAGACAACAAAAAATAAAGTGAAAGAAACGACAAAAAAATAAGACTTATTTTTTTGCAGTAGGGCAAATACTCCAAATACAGTGGCTTGCAAAAGTATTCGGCCCCCTTGAACTTACCCACATTTTGTCACAT
>NW_005187436.1:892846-905351 GCF_000239375.1 Pundamilia nyererei | reverse complement strand
TTTTGCAAGCCATTGTAGCATTAATGAATAACATGTACACTAGGTTTGATAGTGGTACAAAAAGGAGACATGTTGTACGGCTTTATAGAGAATAGCAGGATGGATTTCCTGAAGCATTCTTTATGGCAGTCGGCTTTAATAAGTCCGGTGGAGAAGGAGCTCTGCTGGCTCTCTAGTGGACTGGAGTTGGTGCAATGGGTTGTCAGTGATGGAGAGCAGTTTGCTGAGTGACTTCTTGTCCCTCACTGACTCAAACACTTTGAGATTCATAATTATGCAGCAATAATTATTTGCACATATCCTTCAGGCATGTCTGATTTCTACACACACGTACTTGTCTAAGCTTTCCACTGATAAGTGTGTCCCCTCGCATCTCTCCCCCTGACTCCACACAGCTGGTTGGTGTGCACTTTCCACAGCACTCTCCTTCTGATGAAGTGTATGTTGAGCCCTGAAATACATATTAAATATATATAGGAATGTATCACTTTAGAAGCACAAGCTAAATATGCGTCTTTGGTGTCTCTGTGAATCTCACCAGAGGACAGGCCCGGTCACAAACAGGCGGTTTGCACTGTGCAACATGGAGAGACGTGTCTTTGTCCTGCAGCTCGGTGCAGATGCACTTCTCACAACCTTGCTCCCATTCACTCCCCACTGAGTGAACCACTCCACCAACCACACACACCTAGAGACACAGAGGACATAAAGCTTGCAGGACAAACAACAAACATATTGCACTCAGATTTGAATCCAAAAATACACTCACCTTGTCTGGCAGGCAGTTGGTTTCTGTGCACCCACAATCGTTGGTAGTGGAGGACGTGATGAACCCAGTGGGACAGGTGTGGGTGGAGTTTTGGCAGCTGCAGTCACATTCAAACACGTCGCAGCACTTTGTCTTTCTCACCGACAGATGGCGATGTGGTGTACAATTGGGGGGAGCTTGAAGAGGACACTCTTCCTTTTTGCACACTGAGACAGAAAAAGAGGTGAATACGGCTGTGTCAACATGCGCTCTGTTTCATGACTATGTGTGTGTTTACCCGTGGGGCCGGAGCATCATAGAGAATGTATTAATGACTTACCACACTCGTGTATAGGCTGACATTCCCCGGGGTTTTTCAGGACCACAGTCTGACCGTCCTCACAGCGGGGAACCTCAGGCAGGTCACAGCTCACTAGATCACAAACTGGAAAGTGACAGCATGGCTCAGTGTGTTGCAAGTTGGACACATGATATACATTTGGTAACACTATCCAACAAAGTATAAAAAAAATGAGGATAGATACTGGGGAATGAATTAGGAGTAACTATGTTATTAGTTATTAGAAGTTAAAGTTGAGCTATTTGGACCATAATAATTTAATAACTACACTGAGTGACTGACCACGCAGTATAGTAAAGCTGCTCCTTGTTGCAAATAGAGACTATCCTTTTTTACATACCACACTCATACTCTGGGCAGCACTTGGACTCTGTCTTCTTTCTGAGGACCTCACAAGGTCCACACACTGGAGCTACAAACAGATACACATGATTAATTTAAAAAAGATGGCAGTTTTTCTTCTTCTTCTTTAGTAACACTACAAAAGCAGACGCAAAGAGCATAATGAGGAGCAAAAGAAGGGTTTCTGACTTCTGACATTGTTGCAGGGCCGGTCAGTGCAGTTGATCCGTTGCTGATCCAAACACATGCAAATCAAACATGGGTTCTCTTCTGGTACCCAACTCTGCATATACTGTACAAACACAGACAAAACCAGGCTCGTGTTGTGAAGTTGGTCATATTAGAAATAAACACTAGAGGGCAATCAAATCACATTTTATTCTCTAACCTGTTCTCTAAGTGTTTGCCTGATAGTATTCCAACAGCATATGTGTTTATTTATTTTAACTAAGAACTTGATTTTGCGTCACTGCTTCCTAACAGATTCAGTCACACTTTTCTTGTTTTGTGCCTCACCGTGTATGTGTGCCCATGATGGTCAACACACTGTCCACATGCTTCTGGTGGTATACACCGTCCCTGATTCAAAACTGTGCCTTCAGCACAGAAACAGCCTTCAGTCGGCGTGTCCATACAGGATGACTCGTTACTCCTAGCAACCGACCAGTCGCCTGGCAACGACTGTATGCTACCACAGTCCTGCACGCAACCTGTCCGACATGCATCATACTCCATGGAACTCGGGCACTGTAACGCTGCAACACAGAACAGTGTTAAGTTTAGATCTAGGCTCAGGTATTAAAATGTTTTCGCTGGAGTAGAAGATAAACTCGTCTGCAAATCAGAAAATTACTCACGGCAGAGGTGAGGGCTCCTCCAGTCCACACACACACCTCTTTGTCTACAGAGGCGTGCATAGGCTGAAATGAGCTCGCACACATCTGACTCCTCACATGCCTGCTCTTCACACTTGGTGAGGAAAACCTGAACGGGAATATATGCATGGCATGGTTCGAACACCTCGGAACGTAGAGCTTGACATCCCATCGCCGCTCCAGATGCACACACCGCCCTCCGTCTTGGCAGGCACACACCGTGCTCTACAGCTACAGTCCAGTCTAAGATGAAAGCTGGTTGGTCGGTGGTCGAGGTGCCATTGCGTAAAGAAAGGACATTCAACTTCTCCTCCCCACAGCCACCTGATAAAACAATATTTGGGGCAGTTATCAGAATAAAAAGACAAATACAGAAAGCCACTGGGTGAGACATGCTGACTTTTGTCATATATTTGACAAATGTGGGCTCTTTATATAAGTTACCGCAAAGTCCAGCAGTGTGTCCTGTCGTAGTGGAGCTGAGTAATGTGATGGTAAACTCATTGCTCTGAGGTGTGAAACTCAGAACGTAGCCATGATCCGATTTCAGCTGCAGCATCACTCCGCCATAACGCACCAGCTCAATGCCAGAGTGCCGCCACGGCAGTGCAAGCTCTTCCTCTCCAATCATGGCCTGCTCAAATAAACATATGCAAAATAAATGAGCAAATCCTTACAGTTAATGCAGACTTCTTAAACATAACATATATCATATATCTTACCGTCATGTCATCCTTCAGCAGCACCCTATATGAGCCATGGATCACCTCCATGGCTTTCATGCAGACTTGGTGGTAGTTTGCCGAGTCTTGGCAAGGTCCAGTGTGGAGTTTGACCTCTGACCCTTCACTGGAGCCTCTGCTGACAGTGAGAAGTGTATAGGAGCACAAACCCTCCCCATCCAGCCTAAGTGCCAGGCCATCAAACCTCACTACATGGTTGGTGGAGCTGCCCATACACATGCCTGTCAATACATTTGAGGCAGGAGGGAAAACATGTGTTTGTACAGGAGCCAGAATCTTGTGCTCTATTAACACTTAGTATAAATAGAAAGGAGTGTTAGCTCCCAGCATTCATTGTTAACAGCAAGTACACAAATAGTCCACACTTTATATAGATGGACTAGACCTAAGAGGCTATTGGATCCTTTGGATGTACGTACAAGGGCATTCCCAGTGGCAGTTGCAAGTCTCCTGGACTTTAACAGGTGGCATGTTGTTTCTGCAGGCTGGAGGCTCCAATCTGTCACAGCTGACTTTGTGATTCTGTACTGTCACCGCCCCACTGGGGTGGCAGAGGAGGGAGTGACAGCCATCCTCCAGCAGCCATGACTCACCAGGCTAAGGCATGAAGAGAGAGATGCACAGTTTGCTAAAAGTAAATCTTGTAAAAGGTTACATTAATGTTGTATCTAGCAGACAGTACTCACCTTTCTCTCATTTCCATTATCATCAACACACACTCCTGGTGGACCAGCTAAAAAAATACATACAATTTTAAAATAAATAAAATATATATAACAGAGCACATAACATTTCCATTACTGTCAATTTCTATCATCGCTATGTAATGAAGATTTAATGTATGTGTCTCTGCCTGTAAGCACCTCTGCAGATTCTCTCTGTGTAACTCCTGTCCAGAGTCAGCAACATCAGTAACTGATCCATGCTGTTCAGATGGAGAGTGTTGTCTTGGTTGCCCTGGTGACCAAGCACTCCAAGTTCACTCTTGTCATAGTCTGGTCCAATCCCAATTGGGAACACTGATACACCTGAGGGAAGACAATCTTATCAGTGAAGCTACACCACAGCTATGACAGAGAAAGATGAAGGATGGAAACATACCAACTGAAGTTTTTACTGAGGAATCCAGTGTGTTAATGATGATTTAATTACCTGCTGCCAGTGCCTCATTAGCTGCTTCCCCAACATCATCAGTTGATTTGTCCATCACCAGCATCACCACAGCCTTGGCTACACCAACTCTTCCACCACTGATTGGTGAGATCGATGTCTGCACAGCAAATCTCAATGCAGACCCTGCAAAAAGTGAGAAAAATGACTGCATGTGATTGTGCATCTGTCTAAATATGTGTGCATATTAGTTTAAGCAAGCTCCTTTACCTAGTTTAGGGGCTGCAGGAGTCCTTGTAGTAATTCTCTCCACCATCCTCAGGAGGTCTGATTTGCTCTGTTGATCACTCCATAGGAATTCTGCTGTGTTGGTGTCTCCATACTGCACAACACTCACAAGAGTGCCACTGAGCCCTGCACACATACAAACACAGAACTCACTGTAAAAAGGTGCTTCTTTAATAATTTAAACATGAGTAATATTGTTCTTTCAAGGTCAATAATGCTAAAAAATATATATATATGATTTGATCTAACACGAATAAACTAAAGCAATTTAGTAACTGTATTGTTCTCATGGAAATCTGGTAAATATCAGTTGGGGAAAAAGACATACTTCAATATTTTTCTTAGAGCCTATTTGGCCCTTAAACATGCTGCATTTCTGAAGAAAAAACCCCCTGCTAAAAACAGTGATTGCAAACTAAATTAATAACAACACACCAGTGAGAAAAATCTGCATATAAGAGCTGCATCACACCTACCTATGTCAGCATTACTGATAAAAGCTTTAACAAATGTCTTCATGTCCTCAAGCTGCCCTCCAGACTTCAGCAGGAACAGCACATCCAGAGGCTTCTTACACGGCACTGTGCAAATATAAGACTCCAAGTTAATATAGACTAAGAAATCCCTGAGGACTGTTTGATGAGAATAAACATTTCTGTTATGGTACCTGAGACTGGCAAGCTGGCATGTGTTGGGACAACTAGTGGTGGCAGTGTTGGTGAGCGGGGTCTGACTGTGGTGCGTGTGATGTTGACTACGCGGTGGACCACGCTAGACAGATGGCTGTAGTCCTCCACCATTAATGGACGCTGAGGAAAACTGAACTGAATCAAGTCCATTTCTTGTATCTTTGGTCCAACACCAATGGGATACACATGAGTCTGGACGCTGGTAGATGGTGGGCGCGTTACTGTGTCAGTTGGTGGGTTTTCTGTCACAAGGAAAACCAGCTGAGGTGGGGTTGGACGAAGAGAAGGCTGGACCGTAGCCATTTCTTGAAAAGTGGTAGTGATAGCTGCTCCAGTGTTTGTCTTACTACCACCCCTCCAACGAACCTCCCTCAGGCGTTCCAGCAGGCGGGTTCTGTGCTGCCTTATCTCCCACCGACTGATCTCCACAGTGACTGTCACTGAGTATTGGATCACAGTGATGCGAATCAACTCCTCCTCCTCTGTCAGTTTTGTGATAACTTCCTCCAGGAAGAGGAGCGACTTGTTAAAGTTTATTTCACCAACAGCATCAGAGCCTTCTATGATAAATGTTACATCTTTGGTTGGAGAAAGAACAGATGGCGATGTGGTAGTGGGCGATAGGCCAGATGGTGCTGTAGCTTCAGGAGTGTTGGGGAGGCGCCGTGTGGGTTTTGTCTCCAGATGAAGAACTGGGGAAGTGGTGGTTGTGGTCTTTTGAGGTTTACCCACTGTGGTCTTTGGTGCTGGAGGTTTCACCACCTCAGGCTCCATTCCTAAGGTGCAGAGGTAATCTGTCAGCTCCACCAGCCGATCAGGCAGCTCACCTGTGCTGCTCAGCACATAGGCCCTGTTATCAGGATTGGCCTTGGAGATTTCAGTAATTTGTGACATATCTACCCCAGGACCCAGTGCCACTGTCAGGGTGGTGATGGCCTTCTTTCGGAGCATCTTTACAATGGAACGGATAGGGCGAGGGTTGGGACTAGCAGCCAAGATAATGGCAATGCGGCCGGCGTTCTCACGCTTGTTCTTGTCATAGATGTTGATAGCCAGATATTTGACGGCCTCATCCATGAAAGCGGCATCTCCTCCTGTGTAATGAAGCTCACGCACAGTCTTCTTAAATATCCACTTCTGAACCTAGAGGCATAAGAGAGGGAGGAAAAATAGTAGATCAAGTATTCACATGTAGACTTTTACTATGAATCAGTTTCAGTGAGCCAAAAAAGCTGCTTTTTACCAAGCTTGATTAGTCATCAGCATTATTCAATGCATCCACTTGCTTCCTGTTGCATTTTAGTTTCCACTTTTTTGCTGAATTTAGATGGCTGTATATACAAATTTATGTTTTTTTAGTATATTAACTCTGACTGGATTGATTACAGCAGAAATAACACTTTAAAATCTTTTTCATTCTTATTTTACTCAAACATGAATTACTGATAGTTAGAACACCAACACAAACATGTGTATCACATGTTTCTGTATCAACGCAACCAAAACTCATGAACACACCAAAATTAAACTCCTTACAGACAGATTTTGCAGATTTTCCATATTTTGTGCAAAAATACCCACTTGCTTAGTCACACACGCGTGCAATGTTTAACTACCTGCAGATCATATGTTTTGACTCCAGAGTGGTAGAGTAGCACTGTTGCTCGAGTGTGAGCTGAGCCCATGCGGAATCGTTCAACCACCCCAAGTATGAACTGTTTTGCAGCCTCAAATTCATCTTCAGTCAGAGCTTCTGATCCATCCAGTAAGAATGCTAGGTCCATGGCACGGTCACACGTGCCCTCAGGCATCAACGTGGTGAAGGGAATTGTTGTGAAGGTGCCATAGGTGGGCGTCGGTGTGGGAGTTGTGAACATGGTGGAGGAGGCACACGCTTCACAGCTTAATGTGTTGTTGTCACAATGACTATAGTAAAGAAACAACAAAGCATCATGAAATATAATTGCAAAGCATTCATCACCAAACATTTGGTTACCAGGGTAACCTCGGTTCTATGTAAGCCAAGCCTGGTGAGAAGCAGAAAACCGAAATATTCAAACTCATGAGGAAATGTTGTGATGAAGTATTACCATATCCTGCACTGGTCGGGGTCATTGTGATTCAGGATGACCTTGTTCCCATGGGAGATTCTTTGACCCTCATGCATACACACCTGACAATGCGAGGGTTCAACACATCGCATGGCCACCTCATCCAGGAGTTGTCCTAAGAACATCAAAGTCAGTGTAAAAATCCCCACAATATATTTTTGTCCCGTTACATTCGTGCGATATATAAATCCTGAAAGCATTCATTTAGTGTTTGTTGATACCTGGAGGGCAGTAGGCATGGCAGCCTTCCACACATGTGAGCGAACACTGGAGGGGATCTGGATGTTGGCAGGTGACTGGACAGGCAGGACCACAGGTATTGTATCTCCACTGACATAACTCCTCCCCTACACCTGGGATTCTAGGATTCAGCTCCTCACAGCTCAGTGCTAAGGAATCAGAACATTGTAGCATGCACTTTTCAGTCATTTCACTTAGCTACAAAAAAATAACTTTATTATTATAAAGATAACTTTATAATAATTGTGATATTAGACTACTGATAAAAATGTGCAATCTGCATTCTGATATTATGAGTAAAATCATGACTTTTAGCACAAAAAACTAGATGCGACTTCGATTATTTTTGTTAGTTTGGTCAAGCAGTTATGACTTGTGTTTTTTATATCATAATGAATTCTTCATACTCACGGCAAAGATCATTTGATCTCCAGTTGACGAATACACCACTCTCTGAGCAAGCCTGTGCATAGGCGGCAATAACATCACAGAAGCACTGGCAGTCACCCACTGATGGGCACGAGCATGCTGCCTCCACACACATCTCTACATAAGGCTCTGCATCCACCTACAGACACACAGGCAGAGGTAGAGGGTAAAGAGTATAAACCCGTCAAAGCATCTCACTTGATCAGTTAAAGTTTGCCTGTAATTGCTCACCTGACTGTTGCATTCTTTAAAGAGGGAACCAGTGAGGATACGGCACGACTGCTCCACTGTTACCAGTTTGACAATGTTGTCGGTGCAAGGAGCAGGTATCTACACACATAAAATAAAAACAGCAAATTGGTGCGACATAGTTTATCTCTTTGTGAATTTATTGTAGAATGTCTCTATCTATTCTGTGCCAGTGCACTACTGAAATATATGCAAAGAACTGCAATCGTCACCATACTTGACTTCATTGTAATAACATAAAAAATGTATGCGAATGATTCATTTTAGTCCTTACACTACTATGAGTTGGTCGCCTGCAGAGATTTTCAAGTAGATCAGTCACTGTGATCTCAATATATTTCTAATGTTTCTCGGTGGGATATAATGAATAACGCTGACACTGAAAGAAATCTAATTTTCAGTCCTGTAAGCCCACAAACAGTCCTGGTGAAGTACAATGCTCAGAGACAGATCTAAATATTAGAGATCATCCGATGTAGGATTTTTAAGCTACTGATAATGACATATTTTTTCTTTTAGACACACAAAACATCAGCAGATTTTCCTAACATTAGTAGAGAGAAAATATTAATTTTTCCATTCAGCAAGCCAGCCCTTTAAGTCTAGACTTTACCTTTGTGAGATCAGCACAGCTGGGAATGACCTTCCAGGAGTTCCCAAAGTGTGAAGAATCCACCTCTAGCTGGTGGTTACTGCTCATCAAGTCGTTGTTTACATTCCCATCAAAGTTACCACACAAGCCGCACACCCGACCCTACACGCAATAATATTTAATATTTTATATTATGACTAAAATGAAAAAGATTCAAGCGGTCACAATTAGTCATAATACATCAGTACCCTGTATTCAGGTGAGATGTGAACCAGGAGGCGGGTTCCCATATCCCAGCTGAGGGAAATGTGTTTCCCCAGCTGCAGAGTGTAAAAGTGACCAGATCGGACAATCTCCACCTGTGAGCCCTGCTGCACCGGCCTCTTCATCTTCACCTGAAAGACAGAAAGGTCATCATTACAGGTGCATTTGGGATACTGAGAGGTCAAGTCTCAAAAGCTTACAACTTGACTAAGTTCGTTTGCAGAGTGTCTGAGTAAAGCAGGACACAAGTTATAAATGTACTTGTGTCCTGCTTTACATTCAACTAAAAAAACTTTTAGTTGAATCTAACTGCTGAAATATACAAGACAGTTTGTGGTTTTGCATCAAACTGCACGTTTCTACTGTACTTGAGCACTCAAGGGTCTTTAGACAACATGTCTCATTCACACAAGCACCTTGTTTTTTGGTGTTTAAGTGCTTTGTATACTGTATACATATATACTGGATCAGCCAGGGCTCAAATCACCAGTCTTCCGATTTGTAGATGACCTGCTGTACCTCTTTAGCCACAGCCTGTCATGATTAGGCTGTGTGCAGGCAGGATGAGGACCCAAACGCAAACTCACGGGAAAACAGGACTGAACTCAAAATACAGCTTTATTGCTGACAGAAGATAAAGGCGATACAAAATAATATGAAACTAAACTGGGAAGTCATAAAGGAACTGACTTATGAGAAGACACACGGAGGGGCACACAGTCATGACGGAGAACGCGACACTGAACTGAGGGGGACGCGGACATAAATACACAGAGGGTTAACAAGGGAAGTGGGAGCACACAGGGAACACAGCTGACACAGATAATCGTAATGAGATGGGGCAGGAGTGAACCCAACATGACGCATACTGACGATAGACTGTCAAAGTAAAACAGGAAGTACACAGAGGTTCAGACAGGAAGAGAGAGAGAGCACAGACATAACGGGCTGGGGGAAACATGGAATATAACACAAGGAGGGGAAACGAGGGTTCACAGATACACAGAGGGGCACACAGGGGGTAATCTTAACAGAACAACCTAGGAACCAAGGCATAAATAAAGAACAAAATACAAAACACACGAAAACTAAGAATACTGGGCCAACATTGCCCCGGACCATGACACAGCCTCCACTAATAATTGTACTGTTGAAATGCCTAAATTATAAATATAATGTTTAAAAGCCAAACATCTAGAATGAATTTTGTGAATGAATGAATATCAGTCTTTAGATAAATATTCAAGTAAGTTAACGTTAACAACATGTTTGGTTAATAGCCTCTCTCGAGAGTAAAGACATTATTTCAAGTTTTACACTTTTTTACATGTTACAAGATTATAAATCCATTTGGACTTTGCACTAATACAACAAATCACTTAATAAGTTGCATGTGTTGATGTGAATCAGTATAAATGAATGTTTGTGTGTTACCTCTCCATGCTGCATTATTATTAACCCTCCCTGGTAGAAGATTGTGACAGCTTTTGCACAGCGGTGTCCCACAATTCCACAGGCCTCGTTTTCCACCAGCACCCTGAAGGAACCGTCTTCCCCACTACACATATCCTATTGATATGTGCAAGTAGAGAAAGATAGGACAGGACCTGATTAACAAAGAGTGCATGTACTTCATAGTCTGCAGTTCACTTTGGCGCCCTTTTTGGAAGTCCTTCTCAGTCTCTTACCTGGACTAGGACATACTGGCAGAGGCCAGGGAAAGAGTACTTTAAGCCATCAAAAGTGATGTAATGCCCTTCCCCCACGGTGCGGCACACACCATCACACACTTTCTCCGTGCATTGCCACTTTCTGTTCTTGCACACACTGCAAAACAGGACACCTGCTAAGCAAACACAGTAGAGGTATTTCCTTTAATGGACAAATATATTAACAAGCATTTTACCAGGTGTTGCAATCCACAGAGATGGTCTGTCCTGTTGCATATGGCCTGTTGTTATGGTAACAGGGACACTGCTCCGGTGTAATGCATTCTCTGCGGTGACGCACCTGAAATCAGCTTGATTAATCAATCAAATCACTTTATATGCTCACTTTGTTACTTACAGCATGCACACAACATAACAAACCCCCTACAGTGCCAGGTGGACAGAGGCAGCCTGGGATGCAGGCAAGACTGACACAAGGCAGATCCAGATTTTGGCAGGTTCTTGCACACTCCAGACCCTTTTCTCCTGCATTACACTCAGCGCGAATGAGCGGAGGAGGGCACTGTGTTGACCGACGCTCTGGATACATAAAAAACGAATTAATTTAAAAAAAAACAACAATCAAGCAAGCTTCATGACAAAAATCAAACATTTGCCCGAGACACACTGATCAAGTTGTTCAGGGTTCAACTGTCAAATGAGAACTATTAATGAGAACTGCTTGTTTTTTACTAGCCATTATCATGAAAAAGGTTCAGGAACTAAAACACTCAGTTATACCTCTGGATGGTGCTGGGTCATCATCATAGAAGAGGTCAGAGAGCAATGAAGACGTTTCAGTGGAGCTACACCGCATGGAGCCCTTCTCACAGTAGCTGCACTCATAAGCAAAGACAAGATGGCAAAAATGATAAAACAGTAAACCACAGCAGCTGTTTAGAGTTTAAAGTTGTGCATAAGCATGCATAGTCACTGACCAAATACTGTTGTGATCTGCATAGACATCATTAGGCTGGTAGAGTTGTCCATCATGCAGGCAGGTGCACTGGTCAGCCGTCACACATTCACCTGAGGAACTCAGGTACTTCCCAGTGGGACAGAAACAGCCCTCCTCACACACCCTCTCCCCCTCACAGCCAGCCTCAGCGCCAGATAGAGAACCACAAGTCCGGTCACACACACTCCCACATGCCTCATACACCTGTCCTCCTGTGCACTCCAGCGCTGTGAACACCATATCAGGGAGGATTAGTCATTTATTCTCACTAACCCATTAGAGATATTGCACTATTGAACTGTGCAGCACTAATACACAAACCGGGTCTGAATGGAAACATTATCAGAAAATAAATAGCACTCTCACGTAATCCACAAAAATCTGAAACTTAGTGGTGAAAAACAATGTCATATTTAGTTCTTAAATAATCATAATAACCACAAAAATATATCAGGAGAAAGAAATGGCACCATTTGAGGAAAGAAACATTTTGCCAACATGGGGGAGGATATATTCTGCTTGCTGTAGCAGACAGTGGCACAGGAAACATTGCACAGGAAGAGGAAGAATAGTTTCCAGTAAAATTCTGCAAATTCAGTCAAGAAACCAAAACTTTAAAAAAAAAACATGATGTCTACAATAAGACAGTAATCCAAAGCAGTCTTCAAATTCTCAAGAGTCTCAAGATTTTAGGGTGACCCTAACATTAACATAAATGAAAACCATAGATCCTGCAGAGGACATGCTTGTAAAATTATCTAAAAATATTACTGAAAATGAAATGATCTATAAAAAAA
>NW_005187436.1:886981-892669 GCF_000239375.1 Pundamilia nyererei | reverse complement strand
CTGAGCAGGCAGCTGCATAGGCGGACAAAGCCGAGCAGAGGCACTCCTCACCGTCCCCACACGCACACACATCATAACGACAGAACTGCTGGAACGGACCCGGATTCACCAGAAAGTGGCACGGACTGAACACGTCTGACATCATAACTGCACACGCCTCTTCTGCAAAGCGCACTGGTATCGAGGTATCGTAAGATTAGTGTTAAGTCATTACTGGAGTGATGTCTGTCTGTGTGGGTTTATATACCTCTTTTCGGATTAACGGCACATGGATCACTTTCAAATTTCTGAGTGGATTCACAGTCTCCATTGATCCTCCAAGCATGGCCAAAAGAGTGAGGACTAGCCTCAACCAGCCCAGAACCAGTCAAAAAATCATCACCTTGGTTACCATTGTAGTTACCACACAGTCCACAGGTCCGGCCCGCCCATTGTGGACCCAGCTGTGGAGGCAGACAGAATTCAAGATTGTTTTTTTCCCATCTTTTCATACAGGGGTTATTGAAAGGAAACATCTTTAAGATATACAACTTCTTCAACCTTTAAAAGCACACGGCCCCGCCCATCCCAGTCCAGACGAAAGTCCTCACCAAACTTTACACGTACTGAAGACTGAACAGATCTCTGGATATGTAAACGGCCTGTAAAATGACACACATAGTTAACTGGCTGGTTAAAATCAGTTAATATTAATGAACAACTCACGCAAGTACTTAGCAGAGCTGTGCTGTTAGAGCTAATGTGTTGCCATTCTGAAATCTGTCAGAGTGCTTCTCTCATATATGGATAACCATCTTACAGGTATATTTACTTAACTTATATGCATAAAAGGTCATTTAAATGCACTTTAAAGTAGCATACCGTTATGCATTGGGGTCTGGATGTTCATGCTGTTGACAGAAACAATTCCTCCATGCTTCAGCTTGACTGTCATGTCCTCCAGAGAGGGCAGACTGAGAGTCACTGAGCGTGTGCACACAGCATCCTGATCATCAGCGCACTGAAAGATAAAAAGCAACCTAAATGCTGTAAATGATGAAAAGCCGGCAACACGGGAGTGACAGAACGCTAACAGGGTCATTCTTTGTGTAATTGTGTAGTTAGTGTAAGAACAAATTCCAAATTCCAAATTTATATTATATTTTGCATTGAAAACCAAAGCTCACTTTTACCTGTACATTTTCAATTATGATAGAAAACTCATTTTGTGAGCAGTCCTTTGCCAGCAGATACTGGCAGTGGCCAGCAAAAGTGAAGAACTTGTTGTCAAAGCTCTTGAAGTGAGACTGGCCAACAACCAAGCATTCACCTACACACCAACAACAAGGATATGACATCAGAAATGAGGACTATATTTCCCAAACGAAAGTATTAGTGAGTGTGTATTATTGTTCATCTCTCTCACCAGGACAGCCTTCATTGGTGCATTCCCATGAACCGTGACGACACACACTGCACAAAAGAGACATTTGTTTGAAGGAAGCATATTTTCTATGTAACTATTTCTGTGTATTTGCGCCTGCACTGCTTTCTCACCAGGTGTTGCAGTCCTGAGAGACCGTGGCTCCTGGTGGGAAATGTTTTCCCATGTGCGCACAGGAACACTGGGATACCTCAACACAGCGATTACCATCCAAAACCTTGCCAGCTGAAACACACATGCATGCCATGTTACTACTAGAAACAGTAAGACGGAGACAGGAGAGAGATATCGTGAGCGAGGGGTTACCAGGACACGTGCAGCCATCAACACACTCTTCCTTGCAGACCTCCTGGATGTTGAGGCTATGGCAGGTTGTAGAGCAAGACTTGGTGCATTCACTGTACTGCATGCCAATTGGACATTTGGGGACTTTACACAAAAGAAAAGCATATATAAATAATGCATGTCATGTTATAACCTGCTGTTAATTTTATAGAACTAATAAACTCACAGCACTGGCTTTCCTGCGACCAGCCGTGAAGAAGTATCCCATGAGCGTGGCATGTGCGAGCATACTCCAGCAGGATTGGACAGTAACAATCTTCGGGCCCTGTCTGATCACAGTGACAGGCCTCCTCCTGACACAGCAGCAGGAATGGTTCGGGAGAGACCAAGTGGGCGCAGTGGAGAAACACACTAGAGGTCTGCAACACGCTGCAGCTGGACAAAATCTACACATAAGCACAAACAGGCAGAAAATAAGTTGTTTGCCTCTTTTTAGGTCTAACAACCTGTGCAGCTGAATAAATGGGGAATAGAAACCATGTCTGAAACTTCATCAGAAAAAATGTTAAATGCCAAAAAAAGAGGAAGAGTGGATTAACATCTGGTGGGTGAAAATTGTGAAAATGGCAATATCATAATGATAGAAACTGAGATTTTGAATAAAAGTGAAAGAATACATATTCATCAGTTTTGTAGTGAACTGAAGGAGATGCTGATAGGGTCCTATGGTTTCACACTAACATGAAATTTGTACAGTTTTCTCACATGTGGGTGTTTCAGATGTGCAAAATGTTCTTTCAAAATCCAACTGTTTTTATTTCGTATCTGCTCACCCACAAAGACTGCACAGGCTACAGAGTTGCAATCACACCTGTCAGATCTGTCCGCTTACCAGCTGTTCGTTTTTTTTTAAAGAGACTCGGCTGTCGTCCCCATTTGAGCATATTGAACCTTAATACTGTGTATGAAAGCCAAAATGCCTTTATAAAAAAGAACAGATGTATTAAAAATGCCAAGTCTTTCTAAAATCTTTGGGACTAATAATATGTATCTTGGACATCAACCAAAGACAATGTGGGTTATAGTTGGCACTTTAACTCCAAAACCCACCTGATTTTAAAATATAGATTATATGTTTGTAAAGAAAAATGTTTATTTACAAATCTCTATGAGTTTATGTGTGTGCAAAAAATATAATCTATTGCATATTAATAGTAAAAGAAACAAAAACAAAGGCAAATTAGAGCATAATACACACAAAGAAATATCAGGTGCTTTGTTAGGAAGTGAACCACTGTAAAATACCTTTTTTATTGTGAGGAGAAATGTACAAAGCTTTTATTTAATGACTTGTGTCTACACATCAGATATCATGACATGCTTACTATCTAAACATGTGCATGTGTTTTAACTACCCTCTCACCGTGGAAGTTTCTTTTGTTGTGTTACAGGATTTTGATGGATTTGACACACGCTGACAGGACTGATCAGCTCCCTTCACTGCCCACGAATTTGCAAAGTCATAAGTGTCCTCTGTTAGGAATCCTGAAAAATACACAGGCACGCACAGACAGAGAGACAAACAAGTTGACAGATTTGTTCTTAATCTCATCCTACCACAACTGTGTCTTTTGCTTTCTTTTACTTTGTTATCTTTTCCTGTACTCGGTTGTTCCTCTTCCTGTTGCTGAGTGCTGGTGACTCAAATCGTTTCCTCTATTCCAGTAATAATAAACTCTCCCTAGTTTCACTCTTCTCACAGTTGCATCTTGTGGGTTGTATAGCACGCACATACCTTCCTGAGCAGTATATTCATCGGCAGTCATAGAGTTGAAGTTGCCACAGAGGCCGCAGGTGTGGTTTGCATGGCGTTTGGTCAGGGTCAAGGCGATGTTGGCAGCATTATCAATGGTGACAGTGAAGCCAAACTCCTCACTCCAGAGCTTGTAAAAGCCGAGCTCTGAGCCCACAAACACAGAGTGAGATGCATAGGGCAGTGACAGCCTAGAAAGAAAAGACGGCATAAATCAAGCTTCTGCAGAAGCAAACTAGCGAGGAGCTTTCAATATTTATACACACAAACTTAATGCTGAATGACAGCGCTAGTGTGCTACCTTTTTTCTCCTTGTGAGAGCCGTCCGTCTACAGAAAGGTGCAACTCAAAGACATCCCCCAAAAATAGCGTGACTCCAGTTTTTTTGCCATTTTGAAAGTCGCCTGCAGATCCAAAGCACATTTTGAACACACTGTTACTACTTTGTACCACCACCATGGCAGACTTCGCCAAATAAGACAGAAAATTAAAAGTGAAGATGACTTGTAAACAGTTTCCAAAAGCCAACATATTGCATCAACGAGGCATTACACACTAAACTACACAAGATAAGCCTGGCACACTATTAAAATTCAAATCTTTTTTTGAATCTCTTTATTGAATTTGAGCATGACTCACCCAGCAGTGTGAAGGAGTGGTGGTTGCAGTCCCCAGCCAGAAGGTAGCTGCAGTCTCCAGGAAAGTCATACAAAACACCATCGAATGTGTGAACGTGGTGCCGTCCAAACAGACTGCATCTCCCTGTCATGCTCGCTAGACAAGCTGAACACACACAAACAGAGTACACAGATATGCCGATGTGTGCTGAAGAAGAATTATAAGAGATTTCATATGAAGCACGTAACATATGTCACTTTTTGGGTGTAAAGATAGAAACGAAACTGGATATTCTCCAATATAATACTCACAGGTCAGCTGCAGGAAAACCCAAATTCCTCGCAAATATCTCTTTATGTAGTCCTGGAACACATAAACATATATGCTTTCATTTTCATCACAGCTTAAACGAATATCTTTATTGTCTGATGTACAAAGATCGTGTTATTTTGTGTGCGATGTTAGGCCTGCTTCAAAACCCCTTTTTTTTACTTCTATAAACTCCAAGTACTCATACCTTCATGGTTCCAGACTCCAGAAACAGCAGACACTATCCCAAATCACGACGTTAAGACCTCGCAGAGTCCGGACATTATAAAGTAATGTGATGGTCAAGCATTGGCTAAACTAAGAAGAATTTCAGCCCCACTGGAAGCTCAGTTTTATAGCAAAGACTGAACCCAACCCAACTTTCATAGGCTTTCTCTTAAGTCCACTCCCCTTGCCAGGTTCAGACAAGAGGGAAAGAATGCCTTTCTGTCCACAACTTGGAGCCTGCAGACTGACACCATCAAACACACTCAACGGGACAATGCCAGGATATGCCCACTGATCGCCTGGCTGAGTGATTAGTCTACACATACGTATCTGTATCGGTGCCAAGCCAAACAATCCTTTTGGTAAAAAAAACACTTACTAAAGCGATCTCACGCAATTACACTGCTTCGATAGTGTCACATGCACAAACACACTTGTCTTAACGGCGCCAAAATTACACACACATATACACACACGCACACATAATGGGAACATGTGATGATCAGCACTCTCAGGTGGAAACTTATGTTGTCTCTGGACAAAGCTGAGGAAAAAGAAGAAGAATATGTTTGGTGTTTTCCGATTCACAACCTGTATCGCAATGTCACAAAAATAAGTATTTATATAAGTATGAAGCAAGCATAAAGTAATTGTAAATAAGTAAATAAGAATTCTGCAGACTGAGGCTGTTTCTTTTGCTTTCACTCTCTTTATGTAACTCTAGGCTACTAAATACGTAATGATCAGGGTCTGTGGAGACTACCTGATCTACCTATCTGGTGTAAACAGACAAAGCACCCAAAATGTTCGCACAGTATGTATGATCTATCTAGTGTTGAGCTAGAAATCACCTGTGGAGCTGTGTGCTTCAAACACACCGCAAACCCACGCAGACGTTCATAATCTGCCTGATAGAAGGCGTCTCTGCTTGAAACAAGGGTATTACTGGCATCACTGTAATTATGTGTGTACCCAAAAATGTCCTGTAGTGCGACAGTGAGATGCCAAGAGA
>NW_005187436.1:880694-886654 GCF_000239375.1 Pundamilia nyererei | reverse complement strand
TCATAGCTCAGGCTTTAAAGGGTTACAGTGGGTTTTCTACTTATTAATAAACCGCCATTGAAATAATTCAGTCCTACTACGGATATGAAAACTGAAAACTTTATTATTAAAAGCTAAATGTAGACAAATGGCATCATACTTTTCAGGCTTTTTTCGAGCATAGCGATGTTGACGCTTTCACAGCTATGTTGTTAAATTAAATTAATAAAGTTATAAAAACATTAGGTGAAAAAAAATGTATACATCATCTATAAATGGTAGCTAATTCATTGCCCACTTAAAAATGGCCGTAAAACGTATATCTAAGCGTGATATACCCTGAAGCAGGACTGTTCAGACACAAGACTAATGTACAGCCTTCATGCCTCACAGATGCTAATGCATTCAATTGCAAAGCTGCTTGTTTCATATCGCGTTTAGAAGTGAGAGCGTGTAACCTATAATCTGTCTGTGAGCTATATATTGCTGGCGAGCACACAGCCTGCTCGTGCACCGTGTTCATTCATGTACAGTATATTTAATCCGTGAACGCGCTTTCCTTATTCCTGGAGAATTACGTCATCGCAATGCCCAGAGTCCTGCAGGAACTTGCATTCAAATGCCCACAGCAGGGTGCTGTTAAGTGTACTGTTCCCACTATTGTATATAGGAAAGGCACACATCGAGACTATACTGAAAAGCAAGTGCAGGCTGCAATCTGAATAAATCGAAAATCGTGTGGAGATGTCAACACTCCTACATCACCGGAAATCCCACAAAATCCCCGAAAATAACTAATAGAACCATATCCACTTGTTTTTGGTCAAATAATTAAATAAAGAAGAAATTGTAAACAAAAGTTTTCAGGAATAAAGACAGAAAGAAGAAGAGCCATAGGAGGCTGTGCAGCCGTGAGGGGGCGGACCACTACAGGCGCGCTCCGCACGACGCGCGTCAGCGCCGGCGCCTCGGCAAATAACCTCATTCTGCATACAGACTGTTATATAGTGGCTCTTCTCCTCTTGAATTTGAGATAGCGGTACAAGTGTGAGTCACAGTTCAAGGACCACCATGGCTGCACTGTCGGGGGGTGAGACGTGCATCAAATACCTGATGTTTGCCTTTAACCTGGTGTTCTGGGTGAGTCGGAAGCAAGAAAATATATTTATTCTCGTGTGCATCCTGGCTGTTTTTCTACGTGTGTGTGTGCGTGTAGGTGTGTGAACGTGTGTGAGGTTTGCGTAGGAACATGCGCATTCGTGTGAGCGCAGGTTACTATAGTGAATAAAATTACACGGTATAGACGTCCCAGATGCAGAATAGTGCCGAGTGCTCACGGTGTGTGTCTGTTACTTATCCCCGGGTTGTCTGAGCAGCCGCATGAATGAATTATGGCTCTGGCTGCCACTAAATACAAAGTGTCCCAATGTTTGTGGAGACCGTGCGGGCTGGAGAATAATCCCCAGTGGCCAAGTGACCCAGTTCCACCGCGCAGACTAGCCACACTCTGGAGTTTGCGCGCATGGCATTTTAATACTTGCAATGAGGGGGAGGGGGCTTATTGTGGCCGAGATATAGCCCCAAAATTAAGTAATTAACACTTCCGCCCCTAAAAGAGTTGTTAATGGAAGTCTGTCTACTTGGCGGTGTGCGCGCGCACATGCTTGTGCGTGAATGCTAGATATCCCATGTAGGTTATGTGTGTCCCGCTGTCCTGCGCACCCGCAGGGTGTGTCTTGCTGTGCGTGTTTGAGTGGGATGTGTGCGTGTGGTTTCAAATGGTTGTGTTGCCTTTTATGCACGTTTGTAATCTGCGACGCTATACATAGAGCTAAGTGTAGCATTAATTACAGGGCAGACAGATTTCCCACAGCATGTGAACGCTACGTGTGAGAGAAAAAAATAAGTTTTGAGTGTTAATAAGATTGATGAAAATAGGTCATTAGAATCACTTTTTAAAAGTCACAAATGTTTCGAAATGGAGAAGCTTTAGGAAAACAATACATTATAAATTACAGTATAACTCTTAATCAGCAGAATTTGTCAACACACAGGGACGCTTCCTTATAACTAGCATCCTCATTTAAACAAAGACACTTCCCTTCTGAGATAGAAACTAACCAGGATCAAAGCTCAGTGCAGCTTTTGTGTCAGTGCACACAGAGCAGAGTTCGCAAATTTTGCTTGGACTGGATCAAAACCCACTTCTGGGTGCAGCAGAAGCTGTAGGTGTAATGGGAAGCAAAAGTCGACCCATTCACTGTAGGTACGAGTTCAGATACCAGAGGATTAAATGTGTCGTCAAGCAGGTATTTTAGGAAACGTTTACATGCCTGGACACAACCCCTCTATCTACCAGATCATAACACCCTCTAACTATACATGGAACAACAGGTTGAAAGAGAAGAGTTACTTTGGCCACTCCCTACCTCCATAATCAGGTGACTCTGAAAGGCACGGTATTGAGAATACTCTCTCTTACCACTACCTTTGCGTTTGGCTTCTTCCTGGAAAAAAAGGCACTACTTTGTCACAGTGGTGAACTGTTTAATGTGACTCAACATGGCTCTCGGTGGGGGAATCAAATGTGTGAAATATCTCATGTTCATCTTCAACCTTTTCTTCTGGGTAGGTGTATTTTGCTTTTTAATTAATTAATTATTATTTTTAAAAATTTTTTTGATCTGGTGGTTTGTGTGATAAAGAAAAGGGGAAATGTTTCAACTTGTGTTACAGTTCTGTAACAAATTTCTTCTAGCTAATATAGTTTAAAGGATACAGGAAAACTGCAGCAATATGGCATAAAGTATTCAAAACAAGAAGCATTTGTCAAAACGTGAGAAGAAAAGGCAAAGTGACACTCCCACGCTTTCAAAAATAACTGCGTGCCACCTTTCTTCTCAAAGTTAAACATTTACCAACCTATCTTTGCCGAGGCTTGTAAGTGGCCTTGTACACACGTTTTTTAAAGTCCTAAACTCTGAGTTTTAGAATACTTTCTCCGCATATTTCAAATAACTTGCTACTATGTGTTCATGTTAAGTGAAAATGTTCAAAGGAATGTGTGCAAGCTGTGGCCATGCAGGCTCCCTTCTCTGTTATCTGTCTCAGAGCTTAAGAATCAAAAGTGTAATGTTCAGTTTCAGTTTACTTTGGGCTATTTGTTTTATTTTGTTTTTTAGAAACATGAAGCTGTGTAGGTATTGAATTGTAATATTTGTAGGTGTTTTTTTGATTGATTTGTAGACAAATAGAAGTAATTACTGTGAAAGGAGAGTTTCCACAACGAGGCACTGTTTATTCAATTATATTTGAAGATTTCTGTTTGAGTACTGTGAAACTGTAAGGATGAAACCAGGAGAAACAGCTGGTCAGTGCAGTGTTTAAAACTTAGAGGCATAATTGTTAACCGATGCTTGCTGATTAGGTTGGCAAGCGGGGGATGGTGCATGCATGGACATGAAGAGAACTGAGTATGAAGAGTTTTCTTCTTGACTCAACTTTTAATGAGCAAACAGTATGCAAATTGCATGGTCCAAATTGCAATATATCTTGTATGTGACAACATATATTTTTGTGTGTTGCAGCTCGCCGGCACTGCTGTATTAGCTATAGGACTGTGGCTAAGATTAGACCAGAAGACCAAAAGCTTATTTGAAGAACCAGATTCTTCATATGTGTTTTACACAGGTAAGATGCAGGGATGTTTATTATATCATAGCTATTTATATAAAAGCTATTTATTCTTCTCTGTATATCACATGTGTTGTGTGTGTGTAGGTGTATATATTCTGATAGCAGCTGGAGCACTGATCATGGTGGTGGGCTTTCTGGGATGTTGTGGTGCCATCCGGGAGTCCCCCTGTATGCTGGGAACGGTTTGTACCACTTAATAATCTTCATAACTATCATATTCTATTAACTAATTTTGATCTAACTAACGTAAAAATTTTAACTGTCTTAGTGATTTCACTTAGCTGCACTTGGACTTTTTATCTCACTGTCACAAGTGTGCTTTACGGACGAACCTTGGGCTCACTCAAAAGATATGAGATGTCTGCCTTCATCTTTGTTTACTGAACTGTGTGAAGGCCACGGAAGAGTCTCTTAGATTTCTCTGCACTAGCTTCCACCATCCCGCTCTTCTCGTATTAAACCTCTCAAGAGGAGGAGTAAATGAAAACTGGGTTTGGCTACCCTCAACTGACCTTATGTGTTCATACATGGGCGCAGAAGACATGCGCGCAAGCATGCCTGGAAGCAAACAGTCAGCTGAGTTTAATTTAGTCTTTTTCTTTCTGCAGTTCTTCTTCTTCCTGCTAATCATATTTGCCATTGAGGTAGCTGCTGGAATCTGGGGATTTTCTAACCAAAGCCAGGTAACATTTTAACAAATTATAATGCTAACTATCAGGTTGAAAACACTTTACACAGACCTAGTACACTACAGGAATCCATGTGAGAAAACACTGCCAGATCAGAAAAGACAAACCAAATCCAAAAAAGCGAGTCGAGTGAAGGGGTTTGGAGATTTATGTGCCTCTGTGACATATATAATATCATCGTTTCTCCGTTTACTGCTGTTTTGCAGGTGGTGAATGATATCACAGGATTTTACACACAGACGTACAACAACTACAAGTCAAATGGAGACGAGCACCTCAAAGAGACACTGCGGGTGATTCAAGCTGAGGTGAGTCTCTTTCTAATTCAGGCCGACTCTGATCTTATCCAAAAGAAATTTGTCACCTACGGTAGAGTCAGATAAATGTTGTTTATTATTTCTAGGTGAAACTGGTTTTCTAGGACAGATTTTTTTTGTATTACCGTTCTTCATGAGAATTACTAAGATCAAAACCACAGCTGCTATGTGTGAAGCTAAAACTGTGAGATGATTACACACAACAAACTATACAGGTAGTACAAGGAAAATGTGTATCTAGTGATAACAACACATCTACCACCTTTTCTAAGTCTCACATCTTAACATGCTGTATCTCAGGCTTAATGTCTGCATTAACATGTGTCGCAAACGCTATTAAGAGAGGTGCAGGCTTTATTTGGATGATCTGTATAAAAAGGATGGACATGGTCTCCAAAATGAAGCCTTAAACCTCCATTCTATCTAATGACCAACGATGAGTGATTCCTCAGATAGTCCATAAGTGTATATGAGAAGGGTTAATTGTTAATGTTAATTAACAATTTAAATATATATGTATATATATAACCTTTTACAATAACATAAATGATAGCCCAGGGTGTACTTCAGTGTGGAATACTTTTTAATTGACATTTCACTGTAGTACATGTGTACAGTATCAAAAACCAAAATGAGTCTACAAACCATTAGGTGATGCCACAGTGACTATGTTTAACCTCCTAGGACCACATTTTGGGTTGTGTAGACCAAAATACTCAATTTTGCTCTACATAGGGCCTGATATCCATTTACAATGAAATTATACTGCCACTGTTCTATCAAAATTTAAAATGAATATCCTCTTATGTTGACCTCATTTTTCTCAGAAACAAAAATCAGGTGAAAAAAACGGTGATTCTTTGTTTTTACATTCATCAGGTCCCAATCAGCCCAAATAGCAAAGTTAAATTAAAAATGTCAAAGGAGCTTGCAAAGAAAGCCGTCTAGAGACGCCTTTCTTTGCAAGCTCCTTTGACTACGATGACCTGGATGACTGAGAACCTTCACAGACTTAAATGAAAAATGCATGCCATGGAAAAGCACATTTGGGGTGGGGTGAGGGTGGGATGGGGGGTCTCTGTTTTCATCTGCATTCATGGTCATCATGTTCATTTACAACATATATTCATATATGTTTACAGCTGAACTGTTGTGGTCCAAATGGGAGGTTAGAGGAAACAAACCCAGAAACTTGTCCAAAGGGGGAGCTGCTGGAGGAGCTCATTACTAAGGTATGACTATCCTGTGTGTGTGTGTGTGTGTGTGTGTGTGTGTGTGT
>NW_005187436.1:873340-880674 GCF_000239375.1 Pundamilia nyererei | reverse complement strand
TGTGTGTGTGTGTGTGTGTGTGTGTGTGTGTGTGTGTGTGTGTGTGTGTGTGTATAGAGATGGAGAATGGAGAAATCAAGAGGCATGCTGGCATGCTTCATCTCTCTGAGATCTGTGGCAATTACCGTAAATCAAATGCATAATCATGGTCCAATGTGTGTCATAAGTCTGTCAATCTTCCCTTTGCAGAGCAATCCCCCAGTCTCTTTGCAGCGTTACTATAGCAACGGTGGTTTACAGGAGCCCACATGTCCTCATGCTGTCTTTTATGTGTACCATCCCACAAGTCATGTTCAGAAAGCTCAAAGAAATCATTACTATCTTTTGCAGAGCTGCCCTGATGCCATTGAAGAGGTATTTAACTCCAAATTGCACATCATAGGAGGAGTAGGCATTGCCATCGGGGTCATTATGGTGAGGGCGTGATTGGTTTAACTCTTAATGCTATTGTGCTGAATGAGGACAGTCCAGAAATGAGCTCAAAACTTGTAACACTCTTTCTTACAGGTGTTTGGGATGATCTTTAGCATGCTCCTGTGCTGCGCCATCAGGAGGTCCAGGGAGGTGGTGTGACACCCTCTCGAAGTCCTCATTAATGTTGCATGATGTCATTCCTAGAGTCCCACGACTCTCCACTGCCAGTAGAAACACTGCTCGTTAAAGGGGGGGATAAACTAAGCTTAGGCTGGGTGCACATATTTCTGATTGCATTATACGTCAGCCTTATCTGTGCTGCTGATGCTTAGGCCCACTTTCCTGGACTAGATAGCTGTTATGTGGTTATAAGGCCCAATTTTAAAATGGGTGTCATCTGTTATTCAGTGGCAGTGTAGTAAAAAGAAATGTGTACTTTTGTGGTGATTTGACTGAAATTAGTGTATGAACAGCTAATTATCTAAACAAAACATGATACTATTGTATACTGATAACATTTCTATTGCTGTCACTTGGGGTCATCTACTAGCAAGAACATGGTCCAGATATAAAAAAACAAACACAAAAAAGCAAACACTTCTGCACAACACAGCCGCAGCAGTTTTACAGTTCCTTTTTTCATGCAACTTCTTAAGTAAAATTAAGGTGACGAGTAGCCAGCTGAATACCGAGCTGTTAACTTTAACCAGCTTGGTGCTAGAGTAGCATCTTGATTCCTTTATTTTCATGACATTTGATTTGTTCCTGGTCCTTATCCTGATTTGTGTTTGTAAATGTTTTCCTTTTTGTATTTGTAAGATTTCTAATGTTAGCTGTTTATATTTTTACGTTGAGTTTGACGATGCATTTTGCAGTGTTCTCTTCAATTTAGAGATTGATTTATATCATATGCACTGTTTCACAGAGACGAAATTTAACAATAAGCGCCAAATAAACTAAAATGTACTGAGTCGACTATGAGTTTACTGTAACAATCATAAAGTTTATTTATAGAGAAAATATAAACAATTCAGTATAGGAAAATAAAACGTGCCAGCAAGGGAGCATTTAAGCATTTAAACAGAGAAATAAAAGTGGACCATAAAATAATATGACCTGCAATTATTCCCAAACGCTGTAATAGTAAACAAGTTGGAGAACATTTAACTGCACCTGTTCTTAGGTCACTTGGTAACATTCATAACTACAATGAAAATATAAGAGTCACACTGATTCACTGTTAGACTGAGCTTTATTTACATTTTAGATTTAGCTGCTCACGATACAGCATGCTGCAAGAGTTAGACGTGCGTAGGTGTCTCCATAGGACTGACAACAATGACAGCTACACTCAAGCTTGTTTCCTTTTTCGCAGTAGGAAAAAGAAAAAAAAACATTGGGAAAACTCCCTCAGCTTCCCCTTCTTTGATATTGGCAGCTATCAGCTGACTGACTCCCTTAGAACACAAACAAAGACAAGAAGTGTCTTTGTTTCTTAATTGTGCTGTTACAAATATTTTATGGAAAATTTTTGTCTTCAAAACTAATGACACGGTAGTTACGGTAAACAGTATGACTAGTTAATGTCTTTATGACTCACAGTTTCCATCTAAAAAGCGGCGAGTATAGAAGTAAATAGAGTTTGCGTTCCTCTGATTACAGCACAAGGAAGCATGCTATGATTTGGTTGTTGACAGCCGGGTGTTGCCCTTCTAAATGGCTCAATCGTTTTTTGGAGATAACACTGATTATAAAAAAGGACTGTGTTTTGTGAGATGATCTGTATTTAAACTGTTTGTGTAAGGGACAAACTAGCAAGGGAATAGGCCAGGAAAATAGAAAAGGAGAAGAAATTTTAGAGAAAATCTATGAATATGAATAATACTGAGAAAAAAGGCATTAACACATTCTCGCTTGGAAGGTTTGCAACACATAAAAATATTTCGCAACTGCACATTCCGTATTACAACAGTGTTTAATGCCTTCTTTTTTACTGCCAGACCTTGCCTTGATTCAGGACAGGATGCTATAGACCACTTTAACATTTTACTGCCACAGAAACTGCAACCAACCACAACATGGTCATAAAACTGAAAATACCATCTGTGTCTTGCAATAAAAATATATTTCGTTGGAACAAAATATACACAGTGGCAAGGTGATTAGCACTGGTTGCCTCACAAAAAGATGTTCCTGAGTTTCCACCACCATGTCGGGGCCTTTCTGTGTGGATTTTGCATGTTCTCCTTGTGTTTGCAGGGGTTCTCTCCAGGTTCTCCAGCTTCCTCCCACAGTCATGCAGTCAAGACATGCAGTTAGTGGGGTTAGGTTAATTGATCATTCTAAACTGTCCATAGGTTTGAATGTAAGTGTGAATGGTTGTCTGTCTCTATGTGTTAGCCCTGCAACAGACTGGCGACCTGTTCAGGGTGTACCCTGCCTCTTGCTCTATGGTAGCTGGGAAAGGCTCCAGTTCCCCCGTGACCCTGACAAGGATAAGTGGAAGAGAATGGACAGATAGTTGGATATATCTTGTGGGTATAGAAAAATCACTGTGCCAAAAATGTATTAAAGTGCTAAGTATTTACTCCATCTTTGACATGAGGGAGCACTGAGAGAAAATATGTTTATGGCTTTTATCTTAACTAAGACACAATCTCAGTCTTCGCCTTCGTCCTCTGTACCCTCCCAGGAAGTCCTGGTGAGTCTACGCGACTGTGTGTGTAAAGCAGTGTGTGTAGGCAGGACAGCGTCCACCTTAAGGAGACTTGCGACACACTGCAATACAGCAAGAAGTAGCTGGTATTTACAGGAGACAGATTCAAGGCCCAGATCCAACTCTGAAACTTTTGACAATTTGTCACCCTCTCTACAACAATGCAAGCTTAGTTTACCATCCCCCAGAGGCCCTTCGACCTGTATAGGGCTTATAGTATTTTCTCGTTTATATACAAGGCTAAAAGGGTGGGAATCTTTTGGAAACTTACTAACAAAACTTATGACCCTTCTTTGAGACTCCAGGAAATGGTGCGGACTGTGAGAGTAAATCTTTTGAGGCACGCTCAGTAGGGCATTTGCCAAGAGCTGGGAAACAGAAGCATCTATATTTAGGTCAGGAGAAACTGAGAAACTATGTCCATGTTGTAGGAGGGCATAGTGTAAGAGAAGCTCAAATAACCCACCAGCAGATAAAACACAGCCTGGCTTTAACACACACTTTTGAATGGGCTGTATAGCGATGGATCTGTATGTGGTTTGCTCGGTCAGACTGTCTGTATGTAAAGATGCACCTTTATGCGACTGCGGGGTACTCTTTGATGTTGTGGTTGCAGCTGCATGCATGGGCTCCCAAGTTCTAAGTAGCATGCGAATGGCATCTTGTAAAGCACATGCATACTGCTCAATCTGTCCTTCCCCTGGGGCACAGATGATCAGACTGCAGGGTTTGATGGTGATTCTTTCTTCAGAGTCCTGGAAAGCCACATGGACATACCTGTGGAAGAGACAAAACCCATACATTAAACTAAACAAAACAGCATTAACTCCTGTTTTGGAGATTACAGATAATGCTAAACTTCCTGTTGCTATCTATAACATTATACAAGCACACTACATTACTCAAGACGAAGTGTGTTTTTTATACCTGTGGGCTCCGAGCTGTATCGGCCTGCAAAAAGCCAGTGTGGCTACGTGCTCTGATTCAATCATCGAACAGTCCCAGATTGGAGTAGTTCCACTTAGCTGGGAAAACAGAGAAAGTTCATCTTCACTGACACACTCCACAAGGCACATCTCTGCCTGTGTGGCTAAAGCCAGGACAGCAGCAGACTGTTTTACTGCAGACAGAAGCACACAAACACCCAAAGTCTGCAGCTTCGCAATAATACCCTGCAGTGAGCTTTCCATCCAGGAGCTAAAGTGTAAAATACTTCTCTCCTCCTTCATTCTGCCTCTACATCCCAACTCAAGCACGTCTCCTGTGCTGAGCAATGTTGGTTGCAGCGACCCGGTGAGAACTACAGCTTTAACTGGCTGGTGGTCAGTCTTAAGCGGTGGCGTGGCAAAGTCCCTGTGGATTACCTGCCCCTCGATTAAACGTGAAGAGCGGACAGGAAAGCCCGACACAGGTGTATGGAGGGCAGGGAAGTAGTCGCTTACAAGCTGCAGAGAGAATGAAGGTAGTTGATTTTTAAACTTCCAGTGACTGAGCAGCTCACGTGTGAGGTGACTACTGAAGTCACAGTGCGTGTAACCACAGCGTGTGTGAAAAAATGATCTTAGCAGCTTTTGAACACAGAGATTGTTTGTGAGAGATGGCGTTTGTGCTTCCACAGTGAAATCTTCCCACGAAATGCAGCCTCCATAAGGGACCACTCCCGTAGCAATGAGCTCATCCAACTCCTTCAACCCAAATGCTAGCAGTTTGTCAGCCAAGTGTCTGGCAGTGGAAGCCTCTGCTGCTTTTGTTGAGCTATAAGAGTGTGACACATTAGACTCCTTGCTGGCTGCTGCATGAATCAACCGTAGCAATGACGCCAGCAGCAGGATAAAGGTTTTGGATCCATCGCCTGTTGCAGAGCTATGCTTCCAGACACACTCCACCACCATCCTAAAATGAGGAACACACAAACACGTCACCAAGGAGTTAAACCTAGAAAAATATGTATAATCATTCAAGTAAATGTTTGACTGTTAACCTGGCCAACGGATGCTCCAGATGTAGTGCCGTGAGAATGCGTGTCCCACTGCGGCTCAACATCGCCTGTCCCGTGTCTCGTGTGAACAGCACCTGTCCTCCTTCAGGGCCAAAACTGCGAAGGATGACCGCCTCCAAGACACCGACTGCCTGCAGGACATGTTCCATGTGTAAGTGCCCCAATGGCGGCATCCTTCCTCCCAGGAATGAGCACAGACTGAAATTTTAAAAAGTCAGAATTTAAACTGCGACCTGCAATAAATAAATAAATACATAATATATACAAACCCAGTATTTTTATTCTTTAAAACATGAACCCTCCTAATTAAAACACTATTTGGATTTACACACAACATACTGGCTCGCTGTAAAGCGGTATTTAAACATTAGTGTTGCATGCAGTGTAGGCAAGGTGTCAGGATAAATCTACCATGGCTGCCTGTGCTTGGCAGACACTTAAAAGCCTTTCAGAGGATATAGAGACAATTAAGTAGACAGGTCTCGACTGCCAAATCAGATATATGGTTGGTAGACTTGGGATGGCTGGCGGGCCATGATTTAATTAAGGGATCTAGGACTTCATGTGTTGGAAGTTGACCTGACTGCTTAGAGAAGCAATGAGAGGGCATAACTGTAGACACTATTAGATCCTACCTAAGTGAGAAAGCAGTAATGATGATGAAGAATGTTAACAATATCTGACTCAGAGGCGTGGCTGCTTGTCTTTTTTATATATGTGGAAACAGGAGCCACACTGGGATAGAGTGGGTTCAAAGGAAATCGAGGTTTGACTTTGACTGATCGTATAATGACAAAAACCAAAATTAGTGCAGTTGAGGGTTTGGAGATGTAATTGCAAAGGAAATCCAAATCCAGCTTTTCTGAGAAACACAGAAATCTTGGCAATGTGATAGATCCTTAAAAGCAAAGTAAGAAAATCAAATCTATGACAAATTATGTAGGTAGGTTAGAGAGTGGAGAAATATTATTTTGGTTTACAGATCTATTGGTTTCCACACTAGAAAACTGTTTACCCAAAAGCTATTGAACTATACTGTATTGAACACTATCTATAACAACAATGCTTAGTGAATATTTTTCAGTTAAACAACATTAATTATTAAAGCATGGCAATAAATATATAGTATGCAAACCATGTTTGTTTGTTTTTTTCTCGGAGAGAAACCGTTTACTTAATGAAACAGAGATTATAGTTTAACAAATGGGCAGAAATAACAGGAAAATGCTCAGATCTTTGTCAAATAAGTAAAACAGACCCACTGCCTGCAGTGTACAGCAGGGGACTCATTTATATGTGTCACACACGTCATTTGAACGGTACGTAACACTGAACCAGGAAAAGCTGTGCAGTAGAAAAATAAAAATTAGGTTCAAGAGGAATTTACCTAATAAATCAAATCTGACGCACACAAATCTCTATCTCGTTAGAAATGTCGATATATGACTTGTATTATTATGTATTTTCAGTGGCGTTTATGTATTTTATGCATTGTAATCTAAATGTTGACACTGTGGGCCATCAATATCGTGAAAATAAGCAGAAGAGTTCTTCTCCCTGATTAATCATAAACGTCTCGGCTCTTACACCACCCCCCGGACCTCCACTGCACTTCCAGAGTCTCGAGACGAGGCAGGCGCACTTACTTCTAGACACGACTTATGATAGATATCGGATTTAGGGATATTATAGGGAAATTGTTAATTTCTGGAGGACGAAAACGTCCACGAGGTGCATTTGCTCAAAAGCCTAGCACAGTTAGCTTTACCGATTGGGGCGGACTATATTCAGTTCTGCTCTATGAAATGTAATCGTCGGAGATTCTTTTTTTTAACTACTGTTCTTTATCTGCCAAGACCATAAAAACCACAAATAAGAGTTTCTTAGCACGAATCGACAACCTTACTGTAGCTTTAACTACAGTATACGGCAACCGGTATCATAGTTACTATGGTTACTATGCTAGCTACGTTAGCCAAATAGCTAGACTTAGAAAACCATTGAAACCACCGGCGGTTTCCGCCAGGCTGTTTCATTTAAAAAATCCGGGTGTGTTTTAGAATATCTTGAAATATACCTTCTCTGATTTCTAAAAAAAATAAAACGTGGCTTGATTTTTCAGGACTTTGCTCACCGTTAGTTAGAAAGGATCGCTCGCCTCTGTGCTTCTTCTTTGGTTGAGGTACCTTGGATTAGAAATCGCTG
>NW_005187436.1:849706-853002 GCF_000239375.1 Pundamilia nyererei | reverse complement strand
AGCAGGGAGCACCAACCTAGAGATGAAGAAGAGAACAAGAGAGATCAGACATGATATAGCCAAAAAAATATTGTGATAATAGATTTTCCTCACATCACCCAGCCTTTATTTCTAGTACACACTACAACAAGTAATAAGAAATATTTAGTGGAAAAGAGAATACAGGTCAGGTAAAAAAGGAAAGTCAATTTTAGTTTTTTATTTACCTGAGCAGCAGATTGCAGATACTAGTATTAAAAATACTCTAGTAAACTCTGAAGTACTGATTCAACTTGTTTACTTATGTAAAGGTGAAAAGTACAGGCTCTGCCATATACTCAAAATAGTAAACACAGTAGAATTAGATATTTCAATTACATTTCTACCCGCTATTTTTGTTGAAAGCTAAACTTGCTATATCATAATAATATAATTATATTAGTACATTAGAAAAAACTCAAGTATTTTCTAAGCCACAACATGCAAAAAACATGGAGACACAGCTTCATGACAGGAATTACAGGAATAGATTATTTAAGATAGTAAGGGAAGGCTGTGGTTTAGGAGGGAAAGCTGCCACGGTTGTGTTTCAGGTTCTGTGTTAATATGTTTAAGTATTGTATTCCTGGGTTTGGTTATCTTTATTTCTTAAGTCTTAGTGATCTTAGTTCTTCTTCCCTTGGTATTTATCCTTGCCTGTGTTAAGTCTCTGTTGCCTATGTCTCCCCAGTCACTGTGCTTTAGCTTATACGTCTAGAGTTGGTGTCCTCTGTCACTACGTGTTCCCTGAGTCCTACCACTAGGTTTTTTTTTTAAAATTTGCTGTCAAGCTTCCTGTTTTATTTTGATAGTCCTTGTCCTTTGTCAGCGTATCTGTTTTGCTTCCTCCCTGCGTCGTCATGTGTAATTAGGTTCAGCTGTGTCTCCCACCTGTTGTCTACTCTTTACCTTGTGTGTATATTTAGTGTGTGCTTCCTTCTGCTCCTTGCTGGTCTGTCTGCGTGTTGTTCCTTGTGTGTCTCTGTGTTTCTTCTGCCCTTTTTCCCCATGTCTGCTGGTTCCTCATTTCTTGCCCATGTTTCCATCGACAGGTTATTTGTTTTCCTTAGCTTTTCCCCAGTTTTGGTTCATTTGTCAGTTTTTCTGTCCCTCACCAGACGTGTCAAGAGCATACTAATTGGAGCATAGATGAAAAATGGACAAAAAGTGCCCCATGCTGAGGTTAAGCTCAACTAAAGGCAAGCCCACAGGACCTTCTGGGGCCCCTACTTTTATAGGTAGTGGTCTACTACACCCATCCTCTCTAAATTTCCATTCTTGATCTCATCTCTGGCAGGTGGTGAACTCTGAAAAGTCAGTAAATTTCAGTTCCTTTGTTCACCACCATTAGCAGGTCACTCTGACCTGAAAGACTTTAGGGCACAGGTACCATCTGTCTTGCACTATAAAACCTTTGATGCTGTGCCAGACATGGCATCCAAACACAAATCTTCCTATATTGATTACTTGGGCTCAGACCACCCTATGTGTTGTTAGATAAATGCAGGACTTCCAAAATAGAGTACATGAAACATTAAATGAGAAATGTAACGAAGTGTCACATGGTGCCAACCTTCATGACTTATAGTTCAACTTGAGATAACATTACACTCTTCAGTGTTACATACTGTTTCATTGGGAGTTTTTTATATATAAATGAGTTATGATCATAAATTTACTGATTAATTAATGATTTCTGAGTAAATAATGATTATACTCTTAACATATATTGTTTTCAACCTGAAAAAGGTCAAAGGTCATACTCATGAAATCTATATATGATAAATGTTGGATATTTGTATTTTGTTGCAATGTGTCTCTGGTAAAAGTTGATTATACAGCTTCTTGTCCTAAAATTAAGCTTATTTACTAAAATAAGGCCAATAATTGTGATTTCTCACAGGTGAACGCAGGATTAGCAGCACATCTCTGGCCTGCAGGCCTTCTCTATAATTAATTCACTTAAAGCATTTAAAACAGTTTGTAGTGACCAAATAAAATACAGTGCTACTATTTTCTACATGTCACAAACAGCAACTTACATTGATCTCCATGTTTCCCAGCCCATCCCCCAAACCCTCTCTTTTCCCTCTGTCTCATCCCTCCTTCTGTACAGTATCTCTAGGTCCTCAAGGTGAATGAGGCGGGGCAGGAACCTGATCTCAGTGTTGCTGCAGAAACCACATCCTAAGTTTCTAAATCAGGCAACATCATCCATACATAGATAGTATGAGACAGTTCTGCAGCTACTGCCAGATGTACAGATGCGCGCATGCACACAAACACGCACGCATACCGAGCCGTCCACGCTGAATGTAAATGTCCTCTATTGCTGAAGTCTCAGTATGCTAACGAGCTGTTAAAATGCCATGTCACTACACTAATGAATATACATCAGTGGCCTGGTGAGGGTGACCTGCGGGGATGGGACAGAGGTCACAAGAGGTGGGGTGGCAGAAATCAGGACCAGTGCTCCCATGAGACCTGAATGCACGGAACAAATTCACCAGAACACACACACACACACACACACACACACACACACACACACACACACACACACACACACACACACACACACACACACACACACACAGAGGGAAGCAACACAAGATGACTGAGCTGCCATTTCACCTATACCCACCCCACCCTTTCTCTCGCGCTCGCTCCTGATCCAGCTCTCGCACACCTGCACTGTTCTTCTTTATGTCTAAGAACGCACAAGACACAAAAACAAAAGGACAACGGCCAGCGTGGTGGTCCTTACCTCACCGTTCTCATCTGCGTCTCGTGTTCTGTCATCTTTTATCTTCCTCCTGCATTTTTGTGTAAGGAAAAGAATTGCCCGCAAGTCCGAATATTGCTGCTGGGACGCTTTAATACAGGTATGTCTCTATTTCCTATTAATTTCAAATGTTGTTTCATCAGTTGAAATGCCTTTTTCTGTCCTGACTGTGGTGAACCTAAATATTAACTATGTGAAGACTCATGAATACACAATGGTAAATATTTATTATATTGTCTACTGGATACAGTCTTGGTCATTTAATAATATGTAAAATCATAACTAGTAAAGGGAACTTCCTCTGAAGGAAAAAACCTTTGGAGGTTGATATATATGCTAAGCTGTATATTGTCTAAACATTTAGGTGAATTTAACACCTTTTATACATATTGTTACATATTACATATTACCTTCTGTTTTGGAATAGAGTCATACACGTTGATTAAGTGTCTTGCATCAAATTAGCTCTTTTTTCTAAATGTTGTAGAATCTG